>NC_089833.1:13942046-13979546 GCF_035046505.1 Tiliqua scincoides
CGGTTAGCCAAAGCCGTCTCAAGGCAGGCGGAGAGAAGATGGCAGGAAGTCAAGCAGAGCTGAATTTCCACTGCATTCAGGACAGCCAATCACCTCTGACTGTCAGTCTTGTAAACAAGACTAGAAAGTTTAGCAACTGCCCCACATCAATGCTTTAAAGCATTGTTAAGTAGGAGAAGTGCCCCAGGACTGAAATCTAAAGATGGGAATGGAGGTTCCCAAAGTGTACATCATGATGCCTTAGGCTGTTGTGGCACACTCAAAGGGGCACCACAGGATGTCCTTGGCAGCCCCTCCTACCTGTTTCCTTGGGCACTGCCATCTTGAATCTTTCAAAAATCTTGTGAGATCCAAGATGGTGGCACCCAAATCTGGCAAGACTTGGGTGCTGCCATCTTGAATCTCATGAAATCTTGCAAGATATGGGCACCGTACAAGGATATCTGCAAGAGGGATCTGAAGACCTTAGGAGTGGACCTCAACAAGTGGGAAACCCTGGCCTCTGAGCGGCCCGCTTGGAGACAGGCTGTGCAGCATGGCCTTTCCCAATTTGAAGAGACACTTGACCAACAGTCTGAGGCTAAGAGGCAAAGAAGGAAGGCCCATAGCCAGGGAGACAGACCAGGGACAGACTGCACTTGCTCCCAGTGTGGAAGGGATTGTCACTCCCGAATTGGCCTTTTCAGCCACACTAGACGCTGTTCCAGAACCACCATTCAGAGCGCGATACCAGAGTCTTTTGAGACTGAAGGTTGCCAACACTACATCTTGGATCTCACAAGATTTCACGAGATCCCAGCAGAGCCACGAAGAAGAGGCTGCAGGAACATCATGACCCAGGTAAGTTTAGGAACCACTGATGGAAAGGATGTGGACCCATCCCCGAGTTCCAGCACATGTGCATAAAACTCTTGTCAACTCTCGTCACGATGGGACACAGTCAAAAACCACTGATCAGGAGCAATTCAGCTCTAGCAAATACCGTACTCAGAGGGTGCTGCCTTAAACCTTACTAAAACGAGGCACTTATTCGAGGTCAGATAGTGTCTTTGAGTGTTTACACAAAGAACTGACATGCTGAGCTTTTACCAAAGCACTCAACCACCACCCAGAGATGTAGCCACTTTGCGTACATTAAAGAGACTGTTCTCTCAGCTTCCTTATTATGCGGGGTTTGCAGCAAAAAGCGGTCCGGTATGCAAATGCACAAGGCTTCTCAGCAGCACACAAAGCAGAACACAGCCGGATTGCGGTTGTTAACATTGCAACACATCCCGAGTCCGACAGGTGGGCTAAGCCAATAAACCAAACACACAAATAAAAATTAGTTCACAGAGGAACAGCTACAAACTCCACTGCCAACAACGTAACTCAGTTGTAGGGCACACTTAATGTATACAGGAATTCTAGACTCAGTCCCCAGGCACCAGAACCCAGAAAGATCCCTCTCTCCACCTGAAAGCACTGTCAAACAAAGATCAAAGGCTAAATCATCCATTCACTGTCCAACACAAGGCAAGGTAGCTTCGTAAGTGACCAGAGGCACTTGCAGAAACACAGCTGAGAAAATAGGAGAACTATGAGGTTAAATTAACAGCTTGCGATCTCCTAGAGCAGCATTTCCCAAACTGTGGGTCATAACCCAGCAGTGGGTCCCAGTGTGATCATTGGTGAGTCTTGATCAGCTGATAGTCAAGAAGGAAAATGCATTGAGCCCTATGGAAAGCTAAACTGAGCCACACAAACGTGTTTACTCACAGAGCCTCGGTCCACTTCAAAGGGCAGGCTGAGAGGAATGCAAAGACACCAGAATGGACCCGATCCAATGAAGGCAAGCCCAAAAAAACACGCAAGAAGGAAATGCTCCCTTTCCAGGCTGTGGTATCACTGCTGAAAGGGCAGCCTGTATGATAATTATGCTCGCCCGTATCTTACAAATACGGTCAAGATTTACATACTTTCTGTTCTGTCATTTGCAGCCAATGAACTCCTAAGTAAGGAAAAAAAAGTCAGGACATGACCAGCTTAGTGACATCACTTTCTGCTTAATGACATCACTTCCGGCCCTCAGAAGACATCATGAATGCTATTTGGCCCGCTGTATGAGACGAGTATGACATAACAACATTAAAAGAGCCCCACTGGATCAGGACAAAGGCCCATCGAGTCCAGCTTCCTGTATCTCATAGTGGCCCAACAGAGGCCTCAAGGAGCACGCAACTAGAGACCTGCATCCTGGTGCCCTCCCTCCTGGCATTCTGAGGTAGCCTACTTTTAAAAGTTGACTCTAGAGAGATCAGGCAATCTTTGCATGTCTCTGAAAGGGTGCACATTGGTCTGGAGTAATCATAAGCTGTGGTTGAAGTGTCAAAGGCTGGAAACAACAAGGCAAAAGGTAGGACTCCATCATTCTTGCAAGATGCTATAACATTTAACGTCATTTTTCAATAAAGGAACAGGCAGCAAAGTAAAATCATGCAAGCCTCAAGGAGTACAAAGGGAGATTATTGGTTCACGAGTGTTCCATCCAGCAAATAGACCGTTAATTTGCCTACCACATCACAATCTTTGCCCCCCCCCACACACACAGCCCTATGCCTGCTTGCCGACTTTACAGGCAAAGGAGGTGATCGCGGAGAGCAAACAGCTCCCTTGCGCCATCTTTGCCATGCCTGGTTTGTCTTCTGAACCCATTCCCTGATGCTCCTCAAAGCAAATTAGCACTCAGATGCTACCCAAAGGAGGAAGAAACTGTTCTGTCAACCAGCTGAGTGGCGGCTGAAATGGAAGACATTCCTGGGAGCTGTTTTCGGTAGCTTTTGGCCTCCCCAATCAGAATTATACACTCAGTCAAGGAGGCACAAAAAAATATATTGCTCCTAACTATTTGTACATTAAACAAGAACTTTCTTCTTTACTAGCATACCTTGTGGGAGGGGAGCAGCAAAAATCAATCATGCCCATTTTTTCTTAAGATATTAAAAACAAAAAATGGGGGGGGGGCCCTTGGGCACACTTCTCCTCAAGAATCTTGATGACGGAGAAGAGACTCAGCTTGACCGCATCAGGGAATTTTACACTTTGGCTAGCAATTTTGACAACTGGATAAGCCCCATTTCAAGTGCACATAGATTGCTACACTTAAAGCTTTTATGGCCCAGCTTGACTTTGCTTGTCATTAGTGAGAGGTTGAGGAGGGAAGACAGGGAACATCCCCCAGTTGACAAGGGATCCCCAGGAGGGAGTGCAGAAGATGAAGCCAGAGACGGAGGAGAAGCGCATTTAATTCCTGATGAACTACAACTTGCTTGACTGCCTGTCATGGATATGTATATGTTGGGCCTTTGTTAGCATTTGAAGCCTGAACCAAACTAAGTCAGTCACGGAGAAGTGGCTAGCAGTTCCTAGCTGCAAGAATGTGAGTAAGCAAACAAAAAGATTGTTGTCTCTCCTTTGTTGGCTAGAAAGGATAGACAACAAGAATTACAACCCATTGGAATGTTTAACGCCTCAGTAGATTGAGAGGCCCGGAATCTCCAATTGGGAGGGGTAAAAACTAGGAGGGCTAGCAACCAAGCCAACTTCGGGAAGGTTCTGTCCTCAAAAGTTTCTGATTGGACAGTCTAAATAAGTATGAAGTCACCTCAGTACTATTAGCATAAGAAGTATAATAATGAGTGCCCCAAGGGGTGCGTGCGCTTCTTCTTGAGCGGAGTTTTTGGGGTGCAACATCTTGCAAGCGGTGAGCTCCATTGTCCACCATGGACATCTGGCCTCACAGGTAGCCTGGAGCTAAAAGATCTACAAGAGAAGCTGACCCAGGTGAGATTTAGGGATTAATAGAGATAGCCAGTTAGCTTTATTATTTTATTACTGATATGTTTCCTAAATGTTTATGCCTCTAGCATTTGCTGCTATATGTAACCTTATGTACTTAATAAACTAAAATACCTTTTACTAAGTTGTTTCATTGTCTGTTGGGGACAAAGGTTCAGAATCCTGCCTAGCCGTTCAGCAAGCTACCAAGTGCTCATTGAGGTCTAGTAACTTGAGGACTGAAGCTTTAACTGGAGAAAAAGCTCAGTGCCTGCAAGGGACAGAGTTAAGCCTAGAGGGTCTCTGTGTCCCTGGACTGGCACATACAGGGTGGTGGCAGTACTACTGAACAGGGGGGCCTTGAGGGCTTTAGGGTTCAAGAACCAAGAACTCTGAGCACTCCAAACCATCACCCCTTGGGGCACTCATTATTATACTTCTTATGCTAATAGTACATTTTGCAGCTCTTATTCATCCGTACCAACACGGCAGCCCTGCGTCTCAAACAAACCTAGATCTTTTTAAAAGCACTTCTAGTGCGCCACTCTGCCACAACCATCTCTTCAGACACTCTCATCAGCGGTAGCAGTTTTCAACAGGACTCTTTGGAGGATCTGAGACTACTGTCTCAAGCACTACTTCGGTGGGAGTAAATCACTAAACCCAACACAGTATTTTACAACTTCTCACTTTTATGGACAGTGGCATAGCTGAAGGGGCCAGGGGGTGTCAATTGCCCTAAGTGCCATACTGAGGCCTGAGCTCCAGGGAGGCCATGCGCAGCCTTCCTGAGCCTCGGAAAGGCACTTCTGATTCTTGCTAAAACAGAAAGCGCCCTTCTAAGCCTCTGGCAGACCCTCTGAGGCCTTCTGAGGTGGTGGGGGCACATGGCCTTGCCTACCCTCAAAAAACCTGCCCTTAGAAAGGTACTTCTGGTTTTTTTGAAAACTAGAAGTGCCTGGTTGGGGGGGGGGGGGTTAAAAAAATTGTGCCTGTGCGTGCCAGGTGGCATAGCTACATCACTGGACCCATAAGAACAGTCCCACTGGATCAGGTCATAGGCCCATCTAGTCCAGCTTCCTGTATCTCACAGCGGCCTACCAAATGCCCCAGGGAGCACACCAGATAACAAGAGACCTGCATCCTGGTGCCCTCCCTTGCATCTGACATAGCCCATTTCTAAAATCAGGAGGTTGCACATACACATCATGGCTTGTAACCCGTAATGGATATTTCCTCCAGAAACTTGTCCAATCCCCTTTTAAAGGCGTCCAGGCCAGACGCCATCACCACATCCTGTGGCAAGGAGTTCCACAGACCAACCACACGCTGAGGAAAGAAATATTTTCTTTTGTCTGTTCTAACTCTCCCAATACTCAATTTTAGTGGATGTCACTGGTTCTGGTGTTATGTGAGAGTGCAGAGAGCATCTCTCTCTCCACTCCGTCCATCCCCTGCATAATTTTGTATGTCTCAATCATGTCCCCCCTCAGGCGTCTCTTTTCTCGGCTGAAGAGGCCCAAACGCCGTAGCCTTTCCTCATAAGGAAGGTGCCCCAGCCCCGTAATCATCTTAGTCGCTTAGACCCATGGGAGTGGCTCATTCCGAGAACAAGAGAAAGCTGCTTCCCTCCACATAATTCAATGAAAAGAAAATTCCAGTTTCAGAGAATCAGCTGTACAACTATCTCCATCCTTCTCCCTAATCTGTCTCCTTGTCTCCTCCTCAAACTGCCTATTCAGTGAAGGGAGGCCACAGGAACAGAGCTACTAATCTCCACTCCCACCGCCCAGCAGGATTACCTGCTCTTTCAAAAATCCCTGCATCCTCAAAGCAGACTATCGTCAGTCCTTCTGCCATCATTTGGGTCATTTTAGATGTACTTCAGAATGATGGACCAGAATGAGCCTGGAGACAGTCACACTCTCTTTTATTGCTCAAAGGCTTTTCAAAAGCAAAGTCAAATCAAGCTGCTTCCCCTCATTCGTGCTATGCTTTTCATTTAGTGACTTAACATCTGAGCTAGATGTATACACACAAACAATTCCTTGACTGAGGACTGAAGCACAACCATTTTCCATCAGAAAATATTCCTGAATACCCTTGGGGCAGCATCCTGGCCTGAAAAAGCCAAGTCATCTTTGGAAGCCCTAGCTATTGCTCCTTTCCAGACACTGATTGTTGTTGGCAACCTTCAGTCTCGAAAGACTCTGGTATCGCGCTCTGAATGGTGGTTCTGGAACAGCATCTAGTGTGGCTGAAAAGGCCGGTTCGGGAGTGACAATCCCTTCCACACTGGGAGCAAGTGCAGTCTGTCCCTGGTCTGTCTCCCTGGCTATGGGCCTTCCTTCTCTGCCTCTTTGCTTCAGCCTGTTGGCCAAGTGTCTCTTCAAACTGGGAAAGGCCATGCTGCACAGCCTGCCTCCAAGCGGGCCGCTCAGAGGCCAGGGTTTCCTGCCTGTTGAGGTCCACTCCTAAGGCCTTCAGATCCCTCTTGCAGATGTCCTTGTATCGCAGCTGTGGTCTACCTGTAGGGCGCTTGCCTTGCATGAGTTCTCCATAGAGGAGATCCTTTGGGATCCGGCCATCATCCATTCTCACGACATGACCGAGCCAACACAGGGGTCTCTGTTTCAGCAGTGCATACATGCTAGGGATTCCAGCACATCCAGGACTGTGTTGTTTGGAACTTTGTCCTGCCAGGTGATGCCAAGGACGCATCGGAGGCAGCGCATGTGGAAAGTGCTCAGTTTCCTCTCCTGTTGTGAGCGAAGAGTCCATGACTCGCTGCAGTACAGAAGTGTACTCAGGACGCAAGCTCTGTAGACCTGGATCTTGGTATGTTCCGTCAGCTTCTTGTTGGACCAGACTCTCTTTGTGAGTCTGGAAAATGTGGTTGCTGCTTTACCGATGCGCTTGTTTAGCTCGGTATCGAGAGAAAGAGTGTCGGAGATCGTTGAGCCAAGGTACACAAAGTCATGGACAACCTCCAGTTCATGTGCAGAGATTGTAATGCAAGGAGGTGAGTCCACATCCTGAACCATGACCTGTGTTTTCTTCAGGCTGATTGTCAGTCCAAAATCTTGGCAGGCCTTGCTAAAACGATCCATGAGCTGCTGGAGATCAGACACTGATACAGCAGATCATAAGAACAGGCCTGCCAGATCAGGTCAACGGGCCATCTAGTTCAGCTTCCTGCCACTCACAGTGGCCCACCAGATGCCTTGGGGAGTACGCAGGACAACAAATATCTGCATCCTGGTGCCACTCCCTTGCGCCTGGCTTTCAGAGATAGCCTACTTCTAGAACCAGGAGGCTGTACATGCCCATCATGATGTGCAACTTGTGACAAACTTTTCCTCCATCAATCTGATCCCCTTTTAAAGGTATCTAAGCCAGATCCTATGGCAAGGAGTTACTCTTGGTCATTAATCCTGGATACCCAGTGACTCTTTTCAGACCCGCCTCATCACTGCCAAGCTGACGGCCTCGTAACACTAGCACAGCAGGAGGTTTCAGTAAACCTGGGCCAAAACCACACTGAGTCTCCTTTTATACGCGAGAGACACGGCAGCCCCTGTTAAAATACAACTGATTGACAGCCCTACCTGCTTGAGATGGCAGAATTCTGCTCTTTCAGAACAAGCTCCCGCTGCTGAAGGGCGACGACGTGCCTGGAGAGGTCGTCAGGGCTCCTAGACAATTGGAACACACACAAGTCACAATTAAAGGCTGCGAGTTAAAAGACACAGCATTGCAGATTGTAGAAAGGCTGAGACGGCCATCAGTTTTTAGAAGCTGCACATTAAACTCTGTGTTACAAAAGCCAATACTTCCATTTCGTACAGGACAAACTGTACCAGTTAGTCTGAACAGGCTCTGCTGAAATGAAAGCAACAATGTCAGTCATTTATTCTGCACAAGGTTTTCCAGGGGGGGGGATTGTGCCCCAGAACTTTAAGGCCTCTGTAGCTGCTGTCGTGCCAGATATACGAGACAGAATCAAGTTTATGGGTGACCCAAGTGCTTATTTCAACAGCTCTACATCAGGGGTGCCAAACTCATTTTACATGGTGGGCTGAACAGAAATTCATGACACCTGCTGAGGACCGAAAGAGACATCATTAAGCAGGCAGCGACGTGATCAAGCAGCATCACTGAGCAGGAAGTGACATCACCAAGCAGGAAGTGACCAGAAATAAGCCTTTCAAAATCATGCGGCCAGGGGCATTCTACTACTACTACATCCCATGTTTCAGCAGCAGGGTAGCCCTGACAATCAAATGCCTTGTTCCCTCATTGCTTCAAATCTCCTACCTCCTATGCAACCTACTTTCTGCAAGATTCCATGAGGCTCTGGAGCGGCACTGGAAGCTTCTGGTCCTTAGCCTTGGAGCTTCGCTGCAACACCAAGTGCCATGAAAGCCAGATCCAAAGCCTCTGGGGGCCGGATTTGGCATGCGGGCCCTATGTTTGACACCCCTGCTCTCCATCATACACCTGCACTATGTATTACAAGGAAAAGAATCTGTTACAATGTACTAGCACAAACTAATTTAAGAAGGCATTCAAGATAAAGAGATGGTAGCATCCCTTTGACTACCTGGGGGATGATACCTACTTGAGAAGTCCTTGAGTTTTGTACACTAGAACAGTGGTTCCCAAACTTCTTCAAACGCATCAAACTCTAAACATGAGGACGTCCGTCAAATGCTGTAACTTCTCTGAGCACCTTAGAGTAAAACAGTGCTGGGAACAGAGATTCCACTGGAACAGCATGTAATGCACCCCTCCGCTGCAAAGATATGTTGATTAACTTGGCCAGAGATCTAAGCCAGCAGAGGCAGAAATGGTCTTTAGAAAGAACTCACTAAGGTTCCAAATTGTTCTCATTTAACTGGCAAATTAGAGCAACTCATTCTCTGGGCCTGCAGCAGATTTTTATACACTGTCCAGCACTGTCCTCTGTCGCAGCCAAAACTGCGGCAGCGTCTTGAAGCCAAGTGGGAGGTTTTAATCAACGGAGGCAGGAACCAGTATGGAAGGGGCAAAGGGGGAGGGGATTCAGGTTGACAACTGTGGGGGGAAAAGTGCTCTGGCCACCGATAAGCAGAGATGGGAGAAAACAGTGATAACAAAATAGAAACACATAACACTGTGATGCAACAAACACCGGTAAAAAGCAGAGGGCTGAAGGGAGAAATTTCTGAGCACTCAAAAGAGTGCACTCTGGAGCCAAGCCTCCTACTGCCACTTGTGAGGTTGTGTCACTGGTCTCCCTGCCAGGTGGCAGGGGGTCTGGAGGGCCTGTGAGTAACACCGGACACCACCTCAAGTATCACCAGTACAGAGAACCACTGGTTTAGAAACATTGAACTAGAGCATCCTTGGCAGACAGCCATCCAGGCTCTGCTTGAAAACCTTCAATGAGAAAGCACGCTCCCATCCACCCTGCCCATGACAGCAGAAGGCGATTAGCCCATGACAAAACCCTTTCTGGAGCATCCCCTTTGCAAGACAGATAAGACCAAGCTTTCTTGACCATTACTGTGATGGACCTAAGCCTGAAAAACAGAGAATGGAAGACTGTATAATTAAGAGATGGAGCATAATGGGGATCAGACAATTTAAGTGAAACAGAGGATAAAAGGAAAGTTAGGGAGGCTTAATTGCCTTCGTCAAACTGTGTTTCCCCAACTCTGGGGTCATCGGTGCAGGAATTCAAGTACATCTAATTAAAAATATACGCTGAAGGCAGACTGGAGAAAGAGACACAAGCAAACAGCACCCCCCCCCCACACACACACACACAGAGCGCTTGCAAAAAGCAAAGAGGGTGGCCATGCACACGCTTAGAAGCATAAAGAGATGTGCCGCTTATAGTACAGACTGCAAATGTAAGATAGGAGGCTTGAAGGCCATGACATGAGATGGGAGCTTGGAGAGTCTGAAGAAACCAAAGGCTGCACGGATCCAGGCCTTGCTAGATTCCACAACATCCAGCCAATGTCCCAAAAGCAGCATCAGGAGAATCGACATGCGCGGAAAGTTCTGTTGCCCCAAATCAATAGGGTCTAAACTTGGTTCAGACTGAAAAGCAAGATCACATTTCTTTGCAGTGCAAATTTATTACGCAATGCCCAATAAGGGTCTATAGTCATTGCCTCCCACCTATACCTGCAGACTTGGTTTCCACTGTTTCAGGTACCTGTGGTTCACAAATTCCCCCGTTGTGCTTGTATCATCTGCTTTTTGTTTCCACCTAACAAAGCCCTTGTCCTAACAAGCAAGCAGGAAGAGGAAGCCTAACATTACCTAGCAGGTAATGACAACTGACTGTATCTTATGCATGTGATCTTAAGTGCTTCCATGAGTGGGAATGGCCTTTTTAAATCAAAATACAGAGTTCTTTATTTCATGTCGGCTGCATCCTGGGACAGGCCCACAAGTGACCAGACACTAATTTCATTCTACAGCATGGTGTAGAGCAGGGGTGCTCAATAGGTAGATCACTATCTACCAGTAGATCGCGAGGCAAAATGAGTAGATAGCGGAGCCCTGTCTCTCCAAACTGTTAATATGTCAGTTTCGTCTAGTGACTAGACGAAACTGACATATTTAGCTGACACTAAACTGACACTGAAAGGGACACTTTAGCTGCTCTTCAGGCATGCAGCAACAAAACTGACGAAACTGACTAGACTCTAGTCAGTTTCATCAGTTTATTGGCGCTGCATGCCGGTGGGCAGAGGCGGGAGGGGGAGCTGGGCTGCACTGGACTGAGGCGCTTCCTGGGGCTCCGTAGCGGAAGGGGGGAGGGGCGGGAGTTCAAGATGGAGTTGCTCTGATGGCGGTTGCCGCGGGAGGCCCCGAGTGACCCTCCCCTTCCCTTCCAGTCGGGTCCGGCCCAACCCAGCCCAGCCATGCCCGGCCCAGCCATCCCTGTAGGAGCCCAGAGGTAAGTGCTGCGGCCGCTGCCGCTCTCGGTCGGGGCTGACAGGTGAGACTACCCCCCTGGCCCCCCCGCCGCTGCAGGAGGAGGGCCGGTGGGAGCAGTGTCTCCCCCGCCTGCCGCCTGCACACACAGCCCCTCTCCATGGAAACGGGGAAGCCCCCCGCCCCTTCCGAGGAGGACCTGCGATGCCTCCCTCTCCCTGCTGGTCTCGGGGCGCAGCCACAAAGAGTTTGGGGGGGGTGAGGAGTAGGGAGCTCCTCCCCCCATAGTGCAGCAAGGCTGGGCATGTGCCTCTTGGGGGGACCTGTGGCTGCCCCCAGTATGTGGGGTGGGGAGAGAGGAGAGGCCTCCCGTGTGCTTCCTGAAGCATCTGGTGGGCCACTGTGGGGCACAGGAAGCTGGACTTGGTGGGCCTCCTCTGACCTGGTCCAGCAGGGGCTCCATACATCAAAGGGGGTGTCTGTCAGACGCTTCCTTCCCCCCTGTAGATCTCTGGGCCTTGCTGGGTTTCAAAGTAGCTCTCGAGCCAAAAAAGTGTGAGCACCCCTGGTGTAGAGACATGGGGCTGCATTCGTGCAGCACAGAGCATTCTTGAATCTCATACAGCACAGGCTCTTCATAGCCTCAGAACGTTTGGTACTTGAGAGTTAATTGCATCTACCTGGTGAATAATGAACACCTCTCCAAAAGCGGACAGCAAGGGCAAGTCAGAAAAAAGGGGGAAAGGCAGCTGCTCCCATATAAATCTACGTATCAGTAAATACAGATTTTCTTGGCTTCTCCTGAGCCAACTGCAAAAAGCACAAGTACAGATGGCATTTTTTGACGTGGTGAATAAGCCTCCTAGCAAGAGCTCCTCATTATCCAAGCAAAAAAAAAAAAGTAAAATAAAATAACCGGCATTTAGAATTCAGAGAGAAAAAAGTTTCTGCCCTGAAGGTATACAATTAGCCCAGTGCTGAAGTTTTAAGACACCAAAAAGACAAAAATCACGCTTAAGCAAAGCTCTTTGAATGCCTTTGAAGTACAGATAATTTGGAATGGGGTAATTTCAAGATGATTTTGGAAATCTAAAACCACTCAAATGAAGTGCCAAGTTAACTGCATGGCAAGCAGTCCCGTCATAATTGCCTCACTTTGCACAAAACAAGCTTTGAAGAAATGGGGCAGTTCTGGGGAATCTCTTGGCCATGGATGCACTCAGTGCCCTTAAGTGAGGCATTCTCTCTTAGCCTCAACCCCCAACCTGCAATGGGGGGGGGATATAACTCCCCCAGAACCTGTATGGTGTAGCAGCTAGAGCAGGTTTCGGCAACCTTCTTCCGCACAGGGGCCAGACATGGAGTATGTCATTAGTAAGAGTTTTTGTTGGCAACCTTCAGTTTCAAAAGACTCTGGTATCGCGCTCTGAAAGGTGGTTCTGGAACAGTGTCTAGTGTGGCTGAAAAGGCCAGTTCGGGAGTGACAATCCCTTCCACACTGGGAGCAAGTGCAGTCTGTCCCTGGTCTGTCTCCCTGGCTATGGGCCTTCCTTCTTTGCCTCTTTGCCTCAGACTGTTGGCCAAGTGTCTCTTCAAACTGGGAAAGGCCATGCTGCACAGCCTGCCTCCAAGCGGGCCGCTCAGAGGCCAGGGTTTCCCACTTGTTGAGGTCCACTCCTAAGGCCTTCAGATCCCTCTTGCAGATGTCCTTGTATCACAGCTGTGGTCTACCTGTAGGGCGCTTTCCTTGCACGAGTTCTCCATAGAGGAGATCCTTTGGGATCCGGCCATCATCCATTCTCACGACATGACCGAGCCAACGCAGGCATCTCTGTTAGTAAGTCATTACTTACTGTTAGTCATTAGTAAGAACACTTGCGCATTTGATATGCATGCGCAAACCTCCTGATCAGGCCACAGACCAGTGGTTTCCAAACTTACTGTGGTCAAGGCACACCAGAAGCCTCTTCTTCTCAGCTCAACCAGGCGCTGCCATCTTGCAAAATCTTGCAAGATTCAAGAAGGTGGCGCACAAATCTCTTGAGATTTTGCAAGATCCAAGATGGCAGCGCTCAAATCCCATGAGATTTTGAGAGACCCAAGACAGTGGCAACTGGGAGAACAGGTAGGAGGGGTCACTGGGGACATCCTGCAGTGCCCCGTGAGTGCACTAGAGCTCAGTCTGGGAAACAGTGCCATAGAGTTAAGAATAAAGAAATGGGCATGGCATGGAGAGATGCATGTCCGGACAGAGAATCACGCTCAATGGAAGTTCCTGCCCTTGGTTGGTTTACACTGTAAGTCTTACAGATGTAGAATAACAAACTTGAATTCTATTTTAAGACCACCGCAGGCTGGGTGGATATATCTTTTTGGGCCTATGGGCTGGAAGATTTCAGGTGGTGGGCTGGATGCAGTCCACAGGTTACATTGCCTACCCCTGAGTTAGAGGATTGCACTTGGCCCAGGAAGTGCCAGGTTCAAATCCCCACTCACCACAAAGCTTACGTTGGGGCCAATCTGCCTAACCTGCCTCCCAAGAGCATTGTCCAGCATGTGAAACATAAAATAAATACTACCAGACAGCCTTGTTAAGACCACTGTAAGGAGTACCCGGTGCTGGCATACGATGCTTTTCTCAAAGTTTAGCTTGCAAACTCCGAGGAACAAATGGAACTCCATCAACTCTGATAGCTGTGGATTAAGCAGGCATCTAATGAAGCAGAATGGAATTAACATGCATAAAGATCATTGCAGTGGAAATAGTGGTAATTTTCTGTAGATTTAAGGGCAACAGTCAAAAGATCAACACAGTGTAAACACAGTAATAAGCATCTGAAACTGTATATTTTGGGCAAACGCAATGTAATTAAGGAATTATGCAGCACCACTGATTTCATGTCAGGAAATCTTGCCATATCTCCGTTCTAGTGCAGACTAATAAAGGAAGCCAGCCATGTTTTAGTGCTGGCTTCGTGGCAAACTTGGATTAATGCTCCAGCCAGACAAAAAGGTGGGATGTTATTTAGGCCTGCCTTATTCAGTTGAAAATTACCACCAAGTGCCATTAGGCCAACACCGCAGACAAATGCAAGGGAGCACACACACACAATGCTAGACACCCCCCTCCCCCAAGATCTGGGAAGTGAAAAACCAAGAACTCAAGTGGGTAGCACTGCAACTTTAGACAGACAACCATCTGAGAAGCATGCACCAAGATGGTCAAGGTTTGTATTTACAGTGGGCGCTTGGTATCCACGGGAGATCAGTTACACATAACACTGCAGATAGCAAAATCCCAGCGCTGCGTCCATTCATCTTGAGGTTGTGCCAGGCCCTCTGGGCATTGTGCTGGCCACCTTACCTCTTCAGAAGCCTCCGGGATGTGACCAGGAGGCCCTCTGAGCTGCGGGTTTGGCATCCGTAGTCATGTCTGGGAGACCCTCTGAGCTGCGGGCTCAGCATTTGAGCATCTGTGGATGCTCAAATCACTGTACTTTCAAATGAGAAAGCATGATGCTCCAGGGAATCTCAAGAAGGCTATTGGAGCAACAGCTCCCTCTCCCACATGGAAAGGATTGCCATTCACGCAGACCGCACGGCTTCAGTTGGGCTCTCGGCATCCCAACTGGCAATTGTGCATCAAAATAGCTAGAAAACATCCGGCAAGGAGAGGAGAGTTGATGCGTCAGACGCAACAAGAGAAGCAGGCGTCCAAAACACAAAAGCAACTCATTGAGCGCCGGGCTTCTCCCGAGGCTCGGGCTTTGCCAGCAGACAACCACCCTGACCCTCTCCAGACTTGTTTGAGGCAAATGCACAAGAACAAAAAGAACTCTGGCAGGTACGTCACAGTGTGTCAGCCTAAGAGAAAAACCACAGCCCATGCTTAGAAGTATTGACTTTGCATCTATTCACAGTTTGAACTTCACCAGCGACCAAAGTGTGACGGCAAATCTCATGGCCGGACAGCGGCAGAGAGAAAGTGTGTGCGGCAGGGGGCCTTTTTTAGTTGGCCTTCTGCAGACAGTCAGGAGATCAGGTTTATTCCAATTAATTTAGTGCATGGATAAATCGCTGGAACAAAAAAACAAAAAAGACTAATGCTTCAGCTCTTAATGATGACCAGCACATCAGTGTACAAGCTCAATTTGCAGCAAAGCTTACCCACAGGGAAGCCACGTAATTGCTTTCGTTGGTGCACAGCGCCAGAGCACAAGGCAACAGGTTGACTGGTAGGTGCGACAGAGGGCAAGAATGCCACGATCCCCCTCCCTCTCTCTTCACAGGACCGCTTAGTCAAGTGTTCCTCAGTGTTCGTCCTCTGCCAAACCTTTCACACAGTGCACCTATTTGAAGTACCACTGGAAGTAACTGGTGACAACATCATCGCTAGTTACTTCTGAGTTGGGAGGCCAGGTGCAAGACTACAAACCCCAGCAAGAGGCTCATGGTGGATGGGATGGCTTCTCTGAGTGCAGAAAAGGATGCTTGGAGCTCTACCCACCGAGCTGAGCCTCCTACTGCTGTTTCTTGCTCCTGGTTTCACTGTCAGGCAACAGGTGTCCAGAGGTCCCATGAGTACCATCATACACCACCTCAAGTACCACTGGTAGTACCCGTACCACTGCAGCAACTGTAACCCTGCGCATGCCTGATCTCGTCTGATCTCGGAAGCTAAGCAGGGGCAGGCCTGGTTAGTACTTGGATGGGAGACCGCCTGGAAATACCGGGTGCTGTAGGCTTATACCAACTGGTCAAGAAACACTGACTTAGACCAACAATTTTCCATGGGTGTGCCACAAAAGGTCCGCAGGCGTGCCACAGAATTTTGGAGCACAGTGGTTGAAAACCACTTCCGGGTTCTACAGCTCTGTTTCTGTTACCCTAAAACAGAGGGGCAGAACCCGGAAGAGTCTCCAGATAAGAGCCAAATTATCAGTGTACCGGGAGACAAAAAACGTTGAAAATAATGGCACAATCCTAACCCCTTATGTTCACCTCTTTCCAGCACTGGCATAAGGGCAACGCAGCTCTGAGGTAAGGGAACAAACATTCCCGGACTTTGAGGAGGCCTCTGTGAGTGACAATCAACTGCAGGATGCAGCACACGTCCCATTGGCACTGCTATGTCAGTGCTGGAAAGCACTGACAGAAGGGGTTAGGATTGCACCCTTAGACACTTTTCGGGCTTTCAGTGCAGAAGTTAACCATTCATTCATGAATAATGGAGGCAAAAGGCAACACCAAAGCCTCTCCATCTCAGTGATATGTATATCAGGTAGCAGAAGTGAAACTTTTCAGGCTCAAGACCAGAAAAACCAAGCCACGTTCCAATTTTTTGTTTAATTAAAACACTTGTGGGTGGCAAATGCCTGCACAGAGTGCCATATGCCAACCATCGTTATGTAAAAATAAAGGCCATGATTACCCTAAATAAAACCACCCCCTTTCATACAGCAGTTAAAAGCAGGGTTTTTATCTCTTAGCTTAAAATTATTCAATGTGTCTCCTAATCGGCCTTGTTTTTCTGATCAGCCCTTTTATGAAATAAGAAGCATCTGTTTAAAAGGGGTGTGATGAAAACATGGATAAATTTCACAATTTAGCACACAAAAGGAAAGCAGGAATGGGGGTATCTGAGAAATCACTTTGCATGGTGAAATTCATGGCCTCTAGGGGGATCCTGGGGGTCCTGAGTCTCACCACAGTGGAAGGAGAGGACATAGAAACTACTGTATTTTTTGCTCCATAAGACGCACTTTTTCCCCCCCAAAAAGTGGGGGGGAAGTGTGTGCTTCTTATGGAGCAAATACTGGGGGCAAGGTCCTCATTTGCACAGGCGCCACAGGGGGAGGGCAGGCAGAGAACAAAGGGGGCAAGTTCCGCACCGGGGGCAAGGTCCTCATTTGCACAGGCGCCACAGGAGGAGCGCAGGCTTACTTTAAAAGTAAGTTTTCCTCCTCTAAAAACCAGGTGCGTCTTATGGTCAGGTGCGTCTTATGGAGCGAAAAATACAGTAATCCATGGCCTGCCCCTAGCACAAGGGGTCAACAGCATGGTGATCAGGCAGTGGCTTCCTCTTTCTCCATGCCAGTTGTCACAACTACCCTCTCCTCTCTTCCTCCTGTAGACCATCTCTCTCAGCTTTCTCATTCGCCATCTTCCCATAACACTTAGCTGCCCACAAGCTGGCAACTCGGTCGAAGAATTTCAGGGGGGGGGGGGAAATGAATTATACGCCTCCCCAGACACATGTAAATAAAAATAAAGAAAAAGAAATAAATTTCTGATTCACAGTCAGTGCCTTCAGACTCTCTTCCCCAGCTCAGGGAGGATTAAGAGGACTTCAAAGCCGCCCAAGTTCCAATTAAGCCAGTGTGACCACCCCAGGGATGCAAGAATATGCTTCTGATTAGTAAGATGAACTCTTTGAACTGTTTGGCTTGGGAAAGAAAGCTTACAGAACTTTAAACAAATGCAATCACTCTCTGTGCACCGGGGAGGGGGCAGAGGGAGGATTTCAACATTTTTTTTTTCAATGCGAATGTTCAGAAACAAAGGTACATTACAGCGTGGGTCAAAAGCTTCATGGAGACTCACTCATAGGTCAACAGTCCGTGCTTCGGATCTGATGGAATACAGAATGAACTCCCAGAGTTTCTGCAAGAAATCGTAGCGCAGTGGAGAGCCACTTAAGATGCACCCCTCTCTGAAGCTATAATTAATCTGTTGGGTGTTAAAAAGTGGAACACGTAGGAGACTGCTAAGAGGTCAGGAGGCGGCAGACCGCAGGCAGCTACGGCCTCTGCCATTCCTTTGCACCAACCACAGCCACAGCTTCTAAGCTTGCCTTTGGACGTCAACCTATCTACCAAGACTAGAACATGATAACTCCCATCAGGTTGGACAAGATATATGGCAGCTAAGTAGATGAAGCAAGTGCAAGGAAAGCAAAGGCTTTACATTAGCTTAGCAAATAGGGAGTTAATTGGCCTAGACTTGCAGCTATTGCCCTAACCCCTGATGCTCCATTAGCAGCCATTCTGCTTGGGACAAAAGTAAAAAGTAAGCGTGGACAGGATTGCAGCTTTTGGGGTGATCAAGGAATTTTTTTAATAAACAGATCAGCAATGGCTTGAATGGGTTAGGAGGGTTCTTTACTTTGAATAAGTTTTTAAACTTAAACTTATTGTAAACTTTTGATTTAGTCGTATGGAGTTGTTAAAAATTTTCCTGCTTGATGATATCACTTCTGGCCATGACATCACTCCCAGGTTAATGACAATCCTGACAGATTGTCATTCTAAAAAAGGGGGTCCCAGTGCTAAGAAGTTTGAAAACCACTGCTCTAGGGCATTCAAAGTTCAGGGAGAACCCTATGAGGCCAAACTCTGCAAGAGCATGCAACAGCCAGGTCTGTGTACTCAATTATTATTAATATTTCTAAGATTCTCTGGAGTGAGGTCGGCTTCTGATTTGGATAAGGATCTATACATCAGCACCCTGGACAGCACTGGTAGGATTTCCTTTCCTGCCTTCCCTTCTTGGCATCCTTCAGTCTCGGAAGACTATGGTATTGTGCTCTGAATGGTGGTTCTGGAACAGAGTGTCCTCTCCAGTGCGCGAAGCCTGGGCAAAGTAGATATGGAGGATAGACTGTTTCCCATGCAGCAAATCCCCCCTCTCCACGCCGCTGAAATGGTCCCATGGAAAGGCAGAAGCCAATACAGTTGGTTCCAGCGGCGTCGCAGGAGTTGCCAGAACGTGACTGTGTTCAGCCATGGACTGCCTCAGGGACTCCAGCTCCGGATTTTGCCTCGAGATTGACTCCTGAAGCCTTTTCCCTAACTGGATGTAGCCACAAGGCAGTGGAGGTTTGGGATCAGAGTTTTCCTTCTCTCAGAGCTGCCTTCCCAGGCTGAGGAGTCCCATCTACCCGGTGGCTGTTTAGTTGCCTCTTATGACAAATACAGCCAAACTGAGGGCCTATTCTCATCCCCAGCCCCCAGGGGAATAAGTAGCCCCCAGCCTACCAGTGTTACACATTTACAGTGCCTCTGTTTCAGACATATGGAGACACCTTGAATGTTTTCTGCAGGCATTTACCTACTCTTGGAGGTCCCCTGAAAATGACGCAAAAACAAAGGGACCTTCCGCAGAATGTGCTTAGACCGTACTCTCCACCTGCAATTTCCACATCACCTGCTATAAGCAGAAACCGCTCTTTACAAATAAACGCTGCTCTCCAATTAAGCGGGGCACCTTTGCAGTTACACAAAGTACGTACCTTTAATCAAACTGGTTAAATTAAATGTTGCAGCCCTAACACAGAACAGCGGGTGCCCAAAAAGTTACATTAAACCGCAGAATTTAAAACAGGCCTCAAAAGTGTACTCAATTCACAGAAAGTGCAAGACTTGAGAATGGGCAGGAGCCGTGATGCCCACTTCTTCACCTTCTGAAGCAGTGGTTCCCAAACTTTGTAGCCCCGGGACCCATTTTTTTAAATGACATTGTATCGGGACCCACCTAGGTTTACCAAACTTTTATAAAAGAAGATCTAAAAAGAAATATTTTATTTATTTATAAGTAATAATTATCAGAAAAAAACCCTCAAACACTTATCTCTCTAAATTTATACATGCTTGCAAACTGCAGGAGTGGAGCTCTTTGCAGATATTTAGCAGCTACAGTATCTGATTTTTGAAAAGCCTCAGGGCTTGAAGCAATTATTTATCTGATCTTTCCATTAGCTAAAAAATCAGGTTGCAACCCATCTGTGGGTACCAACCCTGTACCTGCAAAATGCAATTCTGCTACACGTCTGCTTATGTGGCTGTTTTCAAACACGACAGCTTTTCCTTTCCACAAGAGAGAAGGAAACACTTTGTGACAGCTTGTGGGTGGATACTGCCATACTGGGGGTGTCGTGCAAGAGTTCCTACATGCAGAAGAGCAACGGATGAAAGTACGTGCCGCAAAGAATGGGTGCCAGTATGTGCGCCAAAGGCATTCAGTGCTAAGTGGAAATTACAAACAGTTGAGGAGAAGCCAAACCTCATCACCATTATCCGCAAGCGATGAAGAATTCAGTCCAGAAAGAAACAGAAACAGGTTCAAGGACCCAGTCATAGGAAGTGAGATTGCTGGAGAGCAATAGCAATAAAGGTGCAAATAGCGGCAGTTCAACCATCACAGTTCTCCTTTGCTAGTTCATCTCCTAACAAACTGGTGCATTGGTTTCATTGCCTGCATCGAACTCAGGGCTCGGATAGGCCGGGCACCATTACGGCTGCCTGGATCTTTGCCACAGGTGCACCGACTGGGATGAGGATAAAAGGGGCTGGGTCCTTGTCCCAGGCCTGCCAACACCATTGGAGACCGAGTACTGGAAATTGAGGGATACATGTTTTAATATATAAACTTTCATTGCCTAAATCAGGGGTGCTCACACTTTTTTTGGCTCGAGAGCTACTCTGAAACCCAGCAAGGCCCGGAGATCTACCAGAGTTTTTTTTACAATGTTCGCACCATCATAACATATAACATTTATGTGTACAATGTATGTTGGTGTACATTGAGCCCCACTGAGTATAACAGGACTTACTCCTGAGTAGACATGCCTAGGATTAGGCTGTGAGGCTGCAATCCTAGCCACACTTACCTGGGAGTAAGCCCCATTGAGTACAATGGGCCTTACTCCCGGCGTTTCCTCCCAGAGGCACCTGAAGGGGGGGTCGGCACTCCGCGATCTACTCATTTTGCCTCGCGATCTACCGGTAGATCGCGATCCACCTATTGAGCACCCCTGGCCTAAATTCCTCTAGTGTTTTCTCTACTGTGATGTATTTCCCCATTTTTTCCTAAGTAAAAAACACCAAATGCATCTAAGGCTGGTCTGTCTATGAGGCCAACTGACAGCCCAATCCTATCCACACTTTCCTGGGAGTAAGCCCCATTGACTCTAAAGGGACTTACTTCTGAGTAGACATGCATAGGACTGGGCTCTGAGATGGCTGCCTCAGGCAGCAAACAGATGGGTCTGTCTGCCCATTCGCCTCCGCTGTTGATCACCCTCCTTCCACTATGGACCGGAAGAGGAAGATGGCAGAGTGGAAGAGAGGGCAATGGTGGGCTAGAGCAGAGAGAGGCAGTGAGGAAGAGAAAGGGTGCAAGGTTAAAGAGAGGAAAGACTCAGACAACTAAGAACACAACTTGAGCAGACTAAAAAGAAGGAAGGCTCTAACTGACAGGGCAGGGGGGAATTGCTCTGTGCCGGCCTGGGTTGTGGGACTACAGGGAGACAACAAAGATCATTCAGTTGCATTCACTCAGCAGTTGAAAGCAGCTGAAAATCTCTTCTTCATCATCATCATCATCAGTATTTATATACCGCTTTTCAACAAAAAGTCCACAAAGCGGTTTACAAAGTCTCGGTTATGTATTTGTCACTACAATTTGTCACTACAGACAGTTGCCCTAGAAACAGAGTCACAGAACCCGGAAGAGTCTCCTGAAACCAGACACCGCAAGAGTGATAACACAAGACCATACAGATGGGAGGGCATCTTTGTCTATTCTCCCCTGCAGGAAGCTTAAAGGATCCCCAAAGCATGACAACAGTTCAAGCTCACAGTCGCACTCAGAAGTTCCATCAATTGCTCTGCTTGCATAACAGAGACGATGAGCAAGAGAGGTTGGGTCAGGAGACCATGGCAAATTGAGGAAAGAAAATCTGGAAGGGGAGGGGGAAAAGTAGGTGGTTCCCCTTTACCATCTCCACCTACAACCACGTCATGCCCCAAGGAGACAGTGGAAGAGGATTTCATTAATAAATTTATTTCAACTCTTTCAATGGTGATGGAAAAAAATGTATGCAAATCCATTTGTAATTAGGTTTAAAAATTCCATTTCATGGGATAATCAGACTTCAAAAAACTCAATTTTGGTTTTAATCAGATTCTAACAAGGATATTAACTCCATTTCATTCAGAGGAGAGAGAAACAGCGAATTTAACACAAAATTTATTCAAGCTTAGCCCTAGGAGATAATTAAATAAAATTAATTTTGCAAGGGTTGCCTGCAAATGGGAGGCATGCCAGACCACAAAGCCCATTTCTGAAAGAAACAAATGCAGTTCATTACTGTACAAACAGATACAAAGCTTATTGTTCGGGCAGGAGGGAAATCGCCAATCGTTGACAGGGAAGGCAATCAAGAGTCCATAAGCTGCTTCTAAGGGACACCGATTCTTATGGAGAAAGCAGGGATTGCGTAGCCTGCTCTGCCTGGTTAAGCTTCTTAAAGTCACCCAGGAAACAAGAATCTGGAAAGAAGGGACAAAGCCCAGACGGAGGGACAAAAGAAACTGATGCCAGCCACACGCAGGAAGGAAACAAAGCTAACCCTGAAGCACCAGTAGGGAACTAAGAGCCAATCAGCATTTAGACAAGAATCATCATGATGGTGGTCTTGGCATTTATATAACACTGTACACGTCGCATACATTGTCTCCATAATCCTTGAAACTCATCTGTAGAGGAGGCCAGCACAGCGGACCCTCGGTATCCGCCGAGGATAGGTCCCATGAGCCCTTGGTGGTTGGCAACCTTCAGTCTCGAAAGACTATGGTATAAGCCTACAGCACCTGGTATTCCCAGGCAGTCTCCCATCCAAGTACTAACCAGGCCTGACTCTGCTTAGCTTCTGAGATCAGACGAGATCGGGCATGAGCTCTTGCAGATACCGAAATCCACAGAGACTGAAATCCACAAACGCAGACCAGGGTCACAGCGTTGCAGTAACAAACCGGGAGGCCAGGCTAGCTCCTCTGGAGGTCAACCAGGGCCCCAGCCTCTCCAGAAGGCCTCCCAAACGAACGCAACCGGAAGCCAGTCACTTCCTGTTCATGTCTGTGACTCCCAGTAATGTCTAGGAGACCCTATGAGACTCAGCATCGACAGGCGCCCCTCAGATGCCAAGCCCGCAGGTAAGGGAGGCTTACTGTAATATTGTCTCCATATTGCAAATGGGGGCATGGGTTGGAGGGTGAAAAAGAGACTCAATACAGACAGGCCATGCAAGCACTGCCCCCCACCGACCCCCCAATCCTTCATTTTTGCCACCAAAACTGGGACTCCAGTTAAACAAGGAAGGCAGACATGCTTTGAAATACAGCTGCGGTTTCAGATAGATCTGTGGGAGTCATTTGATCCCTGCCAGTTGATCTTTGTCCATTTCCTTTCCCTGTAAAGAAAGGGACATTCCATTTCCCTCCACTACGTCATCAAGCACACCTCCCCAATTTAAAGCATTCAGGTCTTCATTTTGGGAAACAGGTAATTAAAATCCCTCCATAATTGCCCATTCCGAGCACAAACAGTTTCCTTAATCAAGGTACAAAACAGGAAGAAACTGCTGTCAAGATGGCTTTTCAATCAGTTGAACATTATCATAACCAGAGGGGCAAAGATATCTAGGGGCATTCCATAGGCAGCAATGGTGGATCTTGTTACAAGGACCACTGTCAGTTGTCATGTTGATGAATTCGACAAAATCCAGTGCTCCTTTAGATACAGAATGGATCCAGATAATTTTACTGGAGCAATGCTTAATTCTTCTTGAATAATTTGTATGAAATGCTGGTCCAGTAACAAGTTATTTCCTCAGACAGAGGAATTATTATTCAAGAAGAATTAAATAAATGAAGATGTATTTGGTTAAATCAGTTAAATTAGGTCTTTAAAATAAGGCTCAGAAATGGAATGCTGCAGGAGATGCACTGCCAACCAAGGGTTTCTCAAGCATGGCCTTTCAGGTACGACAGCCGCTAAGAAAGGAAATTACATAAGAACATAAGAAGGGCTCTGCTGGATCAGGCCACAGGTCCACCTAGTCTGGCTTCCTGTATCTCACAGTGACCCATCGAAAGCCTAAAGGAGCAGCACACAATAAGATGACTGCATCCTGGTGCCACTCCCCTGCTTCTGGCATGTCACAGATAACCTACTTCTAGGACCAGGATGTTGCCCACACTCATCGTGGCTTGTTAGCTGAGATAGACTTTTCCTCCATCAATCTGTTCAACTCCCTTTTTTCAAGGCATTTAGGTCAGGTGCTATCACCACATCCTGTGCCAACGAGTTCCACAGATTAACTACATTCTCCATTGCAAGCTAGTGCTGCAAGGAGACGGTCAACTCAGTCACTGACAAAGAAGGGAACGGCTCTCCAGTAGGCAGACCCTGTCTCAGGAAGCCACCAGATTAAATGATGTTTAAAAGATTAAACAGTGTGAGATACCAGCAGGCTTCCTTCCAATCGCAAATGCAGGAAGTCCGGCTGCCCAATTTGCAAGCGGGCGCCCAGAGCCGCCAAGCTGGGAATAGGAGGGGTTATCCACATGCTCACCAAATGCACAATGTGGCAGGGACAGTTGGGTGTACCCTCCTGCCAAAGCAGAGAGAGGGAACTCATAAACAAATGAAACCATCCATGCCTAAGCTTAACGAGCACAGTTGTGATGAGAGAGAAGCCAAACGGTCCAAATGGATTGACTGAAAGCTGGCGCGGGGAGCCCCCTTCCACTGTGTACCCCCTACTTCACCAGCTAGGGCCTAGGCCCTGCACAGAATTTTCAGAAGTTCAGCTAAGGCATTAATATATATTACATGATGGGCACCCTCTAGAGCAGGGGACAACATGGTCCTGGAACATGCTGGAATCCCTAGCATGTATGCACTGCTGAAACAGAGACGCCTGCGTTGGCTCGAGCATGTCGTGAGAATGGATAATGGCCAGATCCCAAAGGATCTCCTCTATGGAGAACTCGTGCAGGGAAAGTGCCCTACAGGTAGACCACAGCTGCGATACAAGGACATCTGCAAGAGGGATCTGAAGGCCTTAGGAGTGGACCTCAACAGGTGGGAAACCCTGGCCTCTGAGTGGCCCGCCTGGAGGCAGGCTGTGCAGCATGGCCTTTCCCAGTTTGAAGAGACACTTGGCCAACAGACTGAGGCTAAGAGGCAAAGAAGGAAGGCCCATAGCCAGGGAGACAGGCCAGGGACAGACTGCACTTGCTCCCAGTGTGGAAGGGATTGTCACTCCCGAATTGGCCTTTTCAGCCACACTAGACGCTGTTCCAAAACCACCTTTCAAAGCGCGATACCAGAGTCTCTCGAGACTGAAGGTTGCCAACAATGAACCCTCTAGAGCAGGGGTGTCCAACTTAATACAGAGGGTTGAGTAGCATTCTTGATGCCTGCCAAAGGCCCAAAGTGATGTCATAAAGCAGGAAGTGACATCATTAAAGCAGGTCATGACCAGAAATAAGCACTTTTTTCTCACTTAGGATCTCATTAACTGCAAATTACAGAAAACACACAAATCTTGAGCATGTTTTCAATATATGGGAGAGCCCAATTATCATGCGGGCAGCCCTTTTAGCAGTGACACCTCAGCACAGTTCAGCAGGTGAAAGATGCTGATGGGAGAGCTCGAGGGCCAGATAAACAGCTTCTGGGGGCTGCAACCAGCCCATGGCCCTTATGTTTGACACCTCTGCTCCAGAGTCCACTCAGGTCAGGTTTTTGTCCTTTCTAGAAAGAAGACATGCAGAACGACCTCAGGCAGAACTGTTATTATTACTATTATTTATTATTAGAACAAAAACCAAGAATAGTTTTAATGTGCAGCTGATTCCAGAGTTCATTAATATATGCTAATAACTAGTCAGATACTTAATAGAACAGTATCTAATAGCAGCAACAGGAAAGAGCTTGAGAAATTTGAGTACATTAGCAATCATCATCACACCCAAACCCCTAAAATTTGCATTTAGATGTTTCAATCAGCGTTTCCCCCCAAAGTTTCAACTTCACAGGAAACCAGCACGGGAATTTTCGCACTGCCTGTACGAACTTTGCACGTTGTGCGTTCAGGTGAGCACTCAAGATGCTTTGGGCATGCCGTTCAAACATCTTGGGAGAGCGAATTCCATAATTTAGCAACGCACTGTGAAGCGGAGGGGTTTTCTACACTAAAATGCTCCATACGATTTAGCCTCGCCTCTTGGGGAAGGTGCTCCAATCCGTTCCGTCATTCTGGTTCCATTTACTGTGCCTTTTCCAGCTCTAAGATAAACCTTTACGACAGTGGTTCCTAAACTTACCTGGGTCACGACAGCCCTGCAGCCTCTGCTTCCCGGCTCAGCCAAGCACCACCACTTTGGGTCTCACAAAATCTTCAGATTCAGACACCTTTATTAGGCATTATTAAGCATACCAAAAAAAAAATTTTAGATACATTTTAGGTAGATTTTTAGGCAAAATTTTAGGTAGATTTAATGGCATTCCTTTTCAGGAAAGAACTTGTCCCTGTCCTCAGCGGGCTGTAGAAACGTTAGACCACCTTCTTCTTCATTGTCCGCTTCACACTGAGGCCACAAAATCTTGCACAATCCAAGATGGTGGTGCCCAAATCTCACAAGACTTCACCAGATCCAAGATGGTGGCACTGAGGAGAACAGGTAGGAGGCGCCACCAAGGACATCCAATGGCACCCCCGTGAGCACAAAAACACAGACTTTGGGGAACCCCCTACTTTAGGGGGCAGAGTCACTAGAACAGCACACAAAATCTGGAACAGTCAGCTTCATGCAGTTGCAGGCACCCCTTTGTTGGAGGTTTCTGAGAAGAAGCTGGACGGCCACCAACCAGAGATGCAGTCACAGCTGCCTGCCTTGAGCATGGGTTGGACTAGATGACCTCCAATGTCCCTTCCAGCTCCAACATTCTACAATTCCACAATACCACCCAAATGCAGTTGCACATGCATTTCTATAAAGGCGCTATAATACTATCTTATTTTTCAATCTTTTTCCCAACAGTCCCTGGATGGCCCTTCAAAAGCCATCACACATAGTTTAGATCAGGGGTGCCCAAACCCCAGCCCTGGGGCCACTTGCGGCCCTCGGGGCTTCTCAATGTGGCCCTCAGGGAGCCCCCAGTCTCCAATAAGCCTCTGGCCCTTCAGAGATTTGTTGGAGCCCACACTGGCAACGCAACTGCTGTCAGTGTGAGGGCGACTGTTTGACTGCTCGTTTGAGCTGTGGCATGAGGGCTCCCTCCACTGCTTGCTGTTTCACGTCTGTGATGCAGTAGCAGCAGCAAAGGAAAGGCCAGCCTTGCTTTGTGCAAGGCCTTTTGTAGGCCTTGAGCTATTGCAAGACCTTCATTCATTCATTCAAGTTCATCTTTAATATGAATTTATGTAATTTATGATATAAATGACATAATATGAATTTATGTAATATGTACATAATTTATGTAAACTTATGTAAATTTATTCAAATTTTAAATGTAAATTAATTCTTTTTTTTCCCCCAGTCCCTGACACAGTGTCAGAGACACAATGTGGCCCTCTTGCCAAAAACTTTGGACACTCCTGGTTTAGATGTTTTTGGGGGGAAGTTATCCACAACGATCCCAAGATACCTTTCTTGGCTAACCATTGCCAATGCAGACTCTCATCTGTGTATATGCAATTAGGGCTTTTAAACCACTGTCTTATCATATCACACTCACAGAAGCATTTAAACAAGCTCTCTTTTCTCGGCGAGTTAAATCAGGGGTATCAAACTCATTTCACATAGTGGGCTGAATGGCATTCATGGCGCCTGCTGAGGGCCAGAAGTGACATCATTGAGCAGGCAGTGATGTCATGAAGCAGATGGTGGCCAGAAATAACTTTGTCCTCACACACAATCTTCTTAGCTGCAAATGACAGCAGAGAAAATGAACCAGAACCAGAACTTGATCCTATTTTCAAGATATGGGAGAGCCCCAATTATCATGTTGGGAGCATTGCAGTGTCACTTTGAAGCTCAGCAGCTGACAGGTGGTCTGCAAAGCAACACCGCTGCAGGAGCGATGCAGCTGAAAGGACAGCCACGTGCTCATTGGGCTCTCTCTCACCCTCTTGGTCTGCCCCATAGCATCCTTGCCTTCTGAGACCTCCTTCCATCTCTCCCTCAAAGCCTCTATAGAAGCAGAGCTGCTGAAAAAGCAGTGCTGGCATCCCCTAATTATCATGGGGGCTGGATATAGATGTCCTTGTATCGTAGCTGTGGTCTACCTGTAGGGCGCTTTCCTTGCACGAGTTCTCCATAGAGGAGATCCTTTGGTATCCGGCCATCATCCATTCTCACAACATGACCGAGCCAACGCAGGCGTCTCTGTTTCAGCAGTGCATACATGCTAGGGATTCCAGCTCGTTCCAGGACTGTGTTGTTTGGAACTTTGTCCTGCCAGGTGATGCCGAGGATATGTCAGAGGCAGTGCATATGGAAAGTGTTCAGTTTCCTCTCCTGTTGTGAGCAAAGAGTCCATGACTCGCTGCAGTACAGAAGTGTACTCAGGACACAAGCTCTGTAGACCTGGATCTTCCGTCAGCTTCTTGTTGGACCAGACTCTCTTTGTGAGTCTGGAGAACGTGGTAGCTGCTTTACCAATGCGCTTGTTTAGCTTGGTATCGAGAGAAAGAGTGTCATCTGCAAAGGGACATCTGCAAGAGGGATCTGAAGGCCTTAGGAGTGGACCTCAACAGGTGAGAAACCCTGGCCTCTGAGCGGCCAGCTTGGAGGCAGGCTGTGCAGCATGGCCTTTCCCAGTTTGAAGAGACATTTGGCCAACAGACTGAGGCAAAGAAGGAAGGCCCATAGCCAGGGAGACAGACCAGGGACAGACTGCACTTGCTCCCAGTGTGGAAGGGATTGTCACTCCCGAATTGGCCTTTTCAGCCACACTAGACGCTGTTCCAGAACCACCATTCAGAGCGTGATACCAGAGTCTTTTGAGACTGAAGGTTGCCAACTATGGATATAGAACTTCTGGGGGGCCACATCCAGCCCACAGGCCTTATGTTTGACAGTCCTGATTTAGTTCCATCCAACCTAAGACAGCCTTCTTGGGGGGGGGGGGGAAAGCCGTTCGCAAGTGAGCGTCTGTTCCAGGATCTTCGCAGGGAAGGCAGACCCAGCCACGATTCATTTATCGCTCCTTGTGCAAACGAGGGTTTGCAGCTGTGCAATGGGTGAAATTGCTCAGGGAAATTGCATGTCCAGAGCAACGCTTCGGCTGTCCAAGAGTCCCTCCTCACTTATAAATAAGAGCGTCAGAGGCTGCATTTATAACCTTCCAGGTCAGCACTTTAAATGAACTGCCAAGGTCTCTTTCTTCAGGTTTCTGCTGAATGCAGCAAATCCATTGGAGCCTTATCACCTCCCAGGCTGGCTTCAAAGCCGGGAGTCTTCACAACATTTCAGAGTGACAATTCCCTGAATGGGCCGAGCAATGCACCAGGTGTTGCATTCAAGCTTGCTAACTTCAAGCAGGAACGTCTTCCCAGCCTGCAACTCTTTCCGGCTACTTCTCAAAAAGAACAGAGAGGCAGAGTCCACCAGCTTGCATGCTGCACTTAGCCAACAAAACACCAGAGACAGGATGAAAGGGAACGGAGAACAGCCAGAAGGTATGACAGCACATTAAACACACACAACCGAAAAAAAGTTAAGCCAAGTCTTTGCACTTCAGAGGACACTGCTACTTTTTTTTTTTTAATGCTACGTTTGTGAAAGATTTTACCCTCCATAAAAATGTTAAAAGGGAGTAAAAACTGCAGTATAGAAAGTGCTATTTTAGCACACATCAGAAGAGACTGGCCTGGCGTCAAACACAAGACCATATGCTTGTAGTTTCCATTCATTCACCTGGAATTCACGGTCAGAGTTACTGAAGCAGATTAGCGTCCCTGTTTCCGCAGTAAGCAGGCATCGCAAGGGGAGAAGGAAAAACCCCTTCCAACTGTGACTCTGAATACCGTGGAGCAAGTTAGAGGGGTTAAGTGGTGCCATGAATCAATCCACATTTTCCAAAGTGGTGTGAATGCACCAAAATGATGCTCCACTTGACCTACCGGCTACACTTTCTCAGCAATAATTCTCTCTCTCCCTCTCTGACACACACACACACACACACACACACACACACACACACACACAAACACACACACACCACAAAACAGAACACTTTTAAATCCCAGAAAACTCCCCCACCCTCCAAAAAAAAAAAGACCTTTGCGCTGAAAGATGGCAGACACATGCCACAGTTCAGATGCAAAATGAAGGACAATTAAAAGGGAAATAGGAAAAATTAAAATCATAAAAGACTCCCAAAAGGCTTTGGCGGCAAATCGCCTTGGTGAAAGTGTCAAAAGAGACAAGCTGGGTAAAAAGAATGAGATGCTAGTGTTTGAGCCTTCTGACAGCAGTGCTCCCATTCTCTTGCCGATTAGCCATTGCTATTTAAATGATAATTTCTCCGTAGTTACATTAGGCAGGACTATTTGCCTAGAACTGGCTTTTTATGAAGGGGGGGGGAGTACATACACATACTGGAAAGCTCTTCTCTTCCGCAGCATATTAAGTACTTAGGTTCAAGCTATTTACATTTCTCAAGGAGCATCTCAGGCTTACAAGGAGAAACAGTTCCTCTGCCAGCCACTTGCTTCTCTAAAGCCTCTCCGCTTGCTGGAAATAAAACCACAAGAACCTGAGAAGTGGATTGCTGGGTCTAGGCTAGCCTGACAGTCGGGTGCCTCTGGGCGTTCACCATCAGGGCAGGGATGTGGTGATCTTCACAGCCGTTGGTTGGCCTGGTCCATTCACAGGAAGACTGCAATTGCATTTGGAGGCTCCACTGAATCACAATGGCCAATACTGTGCGCACGGCCCAGGTCACCCCCAGACGTGGAAACAGGGCTATAACACGCCTGTAACTGTAGTTCGTTGCTCCCGCAGCAGTTAAGTTGTGCACGGACAAACTTCCAGGAAGCAAAAGGCTCTTTGTTCCAACCACCCCAAACAGCTCTGATCTTGATAGTAATTATTTTGCACACAAGTAACGCCCCCCCCCCACACACACACACGTCTGCAGAATCAGTTTCCAAGGTTTCAGGTATCTGCGGTTCCAACCCCCCTCCCCCATGCTTGTAATTTGCCCTTGTTTTATTTGCCCTTCCACCAAAGTCGTTAGTTACTGCTAACAAGCAGGCACAAAGAGGAAGCTGCAAGGAGGGCTTGAGCAGAGCAACAGTTAGTAGAGGGTTTGCAGCTATTAGCAACCCCTGCTAATTGGGTAAGAGGCACTTTTTCAAGTGGGTGCTCCTTTTTTTAGCAGGGGGAGAGTAACTGGGCCCACCTCACCCCAGCAGTGTCTGTTCTAGTGGCTGTCTGCTGGTATTCTTTTGCATCTTTTTAAATTGTGAGCCCTTTTGGGACAGGGAGCCATTGAGTTATTGGATTTTTCTCTGTAAACCGCATTGTGAACTTTTAGTTGAAAAGCGGTATATAAATACTGTTAATAATCATAATAATATCCTGATTTCTGGAATCCACAGAAGCAGCAGGAACCTCTCTCTCTCACAGATACGGGGGGACAGCTGTATATGCCATGTTCAAAGTGTACCTCCCTCCAAACTCAGTGCACAATTCCCCCCAGCCCCAGTTGGCTCGAATGACCCCCGCCCGCCCCGTTCCCCAAGACTCTTGAACGACAGGAGCCTAACAGCCATACTCAGATGCAAGAGCAGATTTAGTCTGTATCTAAAATTATGAAACAGACCAGGCAAGCCCTTATTCAGCGGGAGCTTTGAGCCCTGACAAACGGCAAGAGACAAAGGCAAAGAATAGCTGTGTTCCTCTTTAATATTTATTTTTCCTTTCTATATTCAGAAAATCCCCACTGTGATGTGACAGCTTGTTTTACAGAGGAAAGCTTGTGAACAACCACCATGGAGTTACAGTCTTTTCACTGCTCGTAAATCATAGCTAACTACTGGGGGGAAAAAATTACAGGCAGCATCCACGTTTCTGGATCTTACATGGGGCGGGATCGGCCGAGGAGGCCTCCGGCATATCCGGTCCTCCCTCCTGGGCCTGTATGCCCTACATGGGGCTGCTCAGATTTGCGCTAGCATTTTGGCACAATTCTAGCGGCCCCATTGAGCAGGCTGGAGCGTTAACTCAGGGAAAGGGGGAAATAACTTCTTACCCCCTGACCTTTGCAAGGGAGGGCACCAGGATGAGGTCTCTTGTTATCTGGTGTGCTCCCTGGAGCATTTGGTGGGCCGCTGTGAGATACAGGAAGCTGGACTAGATGGGCCTATGGCCTGATCCAGTGGGGCTGTTCTTACGTTCTTATGTTCCCCAGGAGACCTGCAGCCTGCTCCTTTCCTGTGGGCGCAATCCTAACCAACTTCCCAGCACTGGCATAGCTGTGCCAGTGGGGCACTTGCTGCATGCTGCAGTCGGGGGGGGGGCAGTTACAGAGGCCTCCTCAAGGTATGGCAATGCTTGTTCCCTTACCTCGAAGTTGCACTGCCCTTACGTCAGTGCGGGAAAATGGGTTAGGACTGCGCTGTGTCGGATACATCATGGGCTGAATGACCTCGCTGCGCTGCCACAGGTTAGGACTGGGCTGTGAGACGCATTAACACAGGAGCGCGCACCACAAATGAAGCCCATCAAAGCAGGCGAGCGGTTTGCTCAAACCATCACCTGCACGAAGCCCCTGAAGACATTCTTCTTCTCCAGACTGACATTTGAATGGAATATTCTCCCAGGCCTTCCCTAATTGGCTGTGATTTTAACTTAACGCACGTCCTCCTCCATTGCCTCTCCTTGCCACCGCCCCCTTTCTCTTCCTGATGTGTCAGTCGACTTAACACCGCAAGATTACAGGAAAGGGCTTGTCACTGTCAGTCTTCTGCCTTTACATTGCCTTGGGGTTTTTTTTTTTGTAACTGCTTAAGACACAAGAAGCAGCGCAGCTCTGCCTTTGGCCATGACTAAGCAGCCCTTGCTGCCACCATCCTCGCTCCTCCCACAGGGATAAAAGAACATCCTTTTCGTCTTCTCAGCAGGTCTTCTTGGCCAAGATACATTATGATGTGCGTCAGGCTGGGAGGAGGGTATATAAGAACAGTCCCACTGGATCAGGCCATAGGCCCATCTAGTCCAGCTTCCTGGATCTCACAGCAGCCCACCAAATGCCCCAGGGAGCACACCAGATAACAAGAGACCTCATCCTGGTGCCCTCCCTTGCATCTGGCATTCTGACATAACCCATTTCTAAAATCAGGAGGTTGTGCATACACATCACGGCTTGCACCCCGTAATGGATTTTTCCTCCAGGAACTTGTCCAATCCCCTTTTAAAGGCGTCCAGGCTAGACGCCATCACCACATCTTGTGGCAAGGAGTTCCACAGACCGACCACACGCTGAGTAAAGAAATATTTTCTTTTGTCTGTTCTAACTCTCCCAACACTCAATTTTAGTGGGTGTCCCCTGGTTCTGTGCAGGACCCGCTCCTCTTCCTCCTCTCTACCACCATCGCAGGTGACAGCCCTTTTGCCCAAAAGAGTTCAAGAATGAACAGGCAGCAAAGGCCAGCAGGGTCAGGGATACTCAGAAGCGCATGAACAAGGAACATGGAGGGTGCCTGACCACATCAACCCCCCTCCTATCTAGTTTATTTCATTTGGCCCTGCCCTGTGTCCATAACAGGCGACCTAAGTGGGGGTTGTCAGGCAGTCAACCATGTCAGCACTGACCACGCACCGATGTGCTCGCTCAAAGAAGGGGAGGAATCGTGCGAGGCAGAAGGATCCAAGACTGACTAACTCTTGTTAGCAGTCAGTTCTGATGTTGTCCTTCCTCTGCCGGAACCAAACTCAGTGGTTTGCATCTAGGCTGCAGGACCAGCCTGTCTGAGCATTTGGTCCATCAACCTCCCTAAGGACCAGTCCCTCTCCATCATACGCCAGCACCCTAGCCTCACAGCTCATTCCCAGCTCCAAGGAATTTGGACCTCCGTTGTATATACACTGCCCAACCTCAGCTCCCCCTTGCCAATGGCTGCCCTGGGTCTCGTCTCTGCAACCACCTCTAACCTGAACCGGCAAGGCCTCTGCCCCAGTTGCTGCTCGGGGCCAAGCTGCAAAAAAGCTGTATCTTTGTTTGGTGATGGTTCTTCCTGCAAATCCTCCCTCACCGCTCTCTAGCTACCCCTGGGTGCATCAAAAACTGCTGGCAGGCAGGCTGAAAATGGAGAGTGCACAGCTTCCGATCTCCAATTCATATTGCAATGCCAAGGAGTGCAAATGGAATGTGATTGCAATTCCAGGGGCAGCCGCTGTGATCTTTATCTGATAGAAAAAGAACGCAAAAGAAACTCTAATGACAGAGAATGCATTTCATTTTAGCAGCAGGGCCTTTGCCTTATTAAGGGTCATTCACAAAAAAGGTCCATTACTTTTGTGCCTTCCCCCTCCCAGCTTTGCAAGAGAAGAACGATTCTCATCAGCCTCGAGTCAGACTGCGGGGTCCCAGTTCCTCAGAATCCAGCACCTACAGCTCTTCTGCAAAAGGATAACAATAATCATAGCTTCCTTGCAAAACAAGGGGGGTTTCTGAGCTCCCTTTCATTTGGGGTAGTACATGCAGCAAGGTAGTGTCCCACAGAAAGCGCTCTGCATAATTACAGTGGGCCCTCCTTATCTGCAGATATGAAAGCCATGGATGCCACGGAGTGTTGAGTGCTGGGAGAGTTAGGACAGACAGAAAAAAAATATTTCTTTACCCAGTGTGTAATTAGTTTGTGGAACTCTTTGCCACAAGTAGTAGTTATGGCATCTTGCCTGGATACCTTTAAGAGGGCATTGGACAAATTTCTGGTGGAGAAGTTCATTACGGGTTACAAGTCATAGTAGGTCTGTGCAAGCTCTTGTTTTAGAGGCAGGCTGCCTCTGATTGCCAGATGCTGGGGAGGGCACCAGGCTGCAGGTTGTGTCTGTTGTCTTGTGTGCTCCCTGGGGCATTTGGTGGGCCACTGAGATACAGAAAGCTGGACGAGTTTGGCCTGATACAGCGGGGCTCTTCTTATGTTATGCCGAGCCTGCAGCTGGAGGGCCTTAGAGATCTTCCAGACACAACCAAAAGTTGCTTCTAGGGACTCCCAGAAGCTTCTGAAAGACACTTCTGATTTGCCAGCATGCCCGCCTCCCCGCAGATTTTACTATCTGTGAACTTTGGTATCTTCATGGGGGTGCCAAAGATACCAAGGGCCCACTGTAATGGCAATTAGCAAGCTTCCTTCTTGCTCTCTCCTAATGGAATGACACACTACAGCCAATCTCAGGCTGCTGCTGAAGGGCACAAACAAGTCTCTCCTCCGCCTCTTCTTCTCCTTCTTCCCAGGAATGCTGAGTCATGCAAAACATGAAACATCTTTGCGAGGGAGTTTGCTGTCCCCGCTTGGCATTCCTGACTGTCACTGGCAAGGGGCAGAGAAAGACACACCAGAATGGTGCCACATCACAATTCTTAGAATCACAGAATTGGAAGGAATCCACAAGGTCATCTACTCCAACCCCCTACCTGTAGCAGGAAATTCTCCTAGGTTACCACATGTATATAGCATTATGTATATAGCATTATGTATGTAGCATTATAGTTCCAAACAACACAGTCTTGGAACGTGCTGGAATCCCTAGCATGTATGCACTGCTGAAACAGAGATGCCTGCGTTGGCTCGGTCATGTTGTGAGAATGGATGATGGCCGGATCCCAAAGGATCTCCTCTATGGAGAACTCATGCAAGGAAAGCGCCCTACAGGTAGACCACAGCTGTGATACAAGGACATTTGCAAGAGGGATCTGAAGGCCTTAGGAGTGGACCTCAACAGGCAGGAAACCCTGGCCTCTGAGCTTGGAGGCAGGCTGTGCAACATGGCCTTTCCCAGTTTGAAGAGACACTTGGCCAACAGTCTGAGGCTAAGAGGCAAAGAAGGAAGGCCCATAGCCAGGGAGACAGACCAGGGACAGACTGCACTTGCTCCCGGTGTGGAAGGGATTGTCACTCCCGGATTGGCCTTTTCAGCCACACTAGACGCTGTTCTAGAACCACCATTCAGAGCGTGATACCAGAGTCTTTCGAGACTGAAGGTTGCCAACTATAGCATTATGACTATAATGTACTTAATATTGTGCTATACAGCCGCCCCTGATATCCATGGGGGATATGTTCCTTCCACGCATACAAGAAACCGTGGATAAGGGAGAAGCCTATCTCCGTGGTTCCCTGCACCCTCCCTCACGCCCATTGCCTTTATTTATCTTCATCATATTATTGCTTCACACGAATGGACAGGCAGCCCACGTTACCCTCAGATTCGGAACCCGTGAATTTGATCATCTGCAGATTCTGAACCTACAGGATGGTTCCAGCCTGTACCCTGAAAGCATGATGTGCTTTCAAACCATATCCAGGGTTCTGCATTACTGCAAGTGCAGAGGAGAACACGAGTCTGATTTGGGACAAAGGCCAGACATCAGACAGAATATGCCGTTCCAGCCTATCCCCCTATGTCCTCTCCATGGCAGATCTTGGCCAGGAGGGTTTTCTGCCCCAGGTCGCAAGAGTAACTAAATCTAAGAGATACGGATGCTGCTGGGTTTCTGTTCCTCTCCAAAGAAAACGCAGGACTGGCTTCTCTCCTTAATTGGTCCCAGCTATGCCAAGAGGCCATCCTTCAAGCCCTGTTAGCCAGTCAGCACACCGATGCTTCGGGGGGAAATACAGGCTGATGCTCGCAGCTCTGGGTTTTTGGCTGTAGGCAACAGGTCCGCTGTGCCCAATGCAAGGAGCTGGCAGGTTATGCAGAAAGTGGAAACGGTCCCTAAGCACTGCTCTGTTAAATCTGCAGCTTCCTATGCAGGAAGCCAAGGCTTTTTTTCCCCCTGGTTGGGAGGGGGGCACCGCATCCCATCATCCTTCTACAAACCTATTAAAGCAGAAGCAAGCCAGGCGCGCGCACACACCTCTGGTATTTGTGCACCGCCACTAACAGAAGAACAGTCGGTTTTCACAGTCAGAGGATTATCTCCGCTTTGCAAGGCAAGCACCCAAAACACAGATCTGGATAAATCGGTGCTTCTCCAAGACCCGGCTCTACAGCTTTTATTCCCAATCGAGCCTGCAAGCAAGATCTAAATAAAAGACACTGTTTTCTAGAATCAAAACACTGTGCAATATAGCACTGCTGGGCTTATCCCATCTTGCGTGCTGCTGTCTCGATCCGTCAGAGGCTTTCCTTCACGGTAGACAGGCAAGCTCGTTCTGCAAAAGCCAGCACACCAGGGAGATAAGACCTGTTCCTGGAGACCAGCGTGATCCAGGCCTCTCTCTGTGTCTCCTAAGGCAGAGCGAGGGAACAGTCCTCGATAGCTAAAGCCCACCAATTTCCTGCATGGCAGCAAGGCCAGCTACCTGTGGAAATTTGCCTTCTTCCCCGCTTGCTTATCGGAGGAGAAACGTAACCTCACCTCCTACCTGTGAGGTTTATAATCCTCCTCAACTATGAAGAGATTTATTCTACTGCGTGGAGCCCAGAAGAGTGCTAAGAAATCCGTCTCCCAATCCGACCAGAGGAAGTTTGCCATCTAGTGGATATTGACTTGGTTTATGTTGACAGAAATACAAAATGTCATCACCTTTTTTTTTAAAAAAAAAAGAAGCAAACCTCTTCAATTTTACTTAACTGACCTTTAGAAAAGTGACCTAATAGCTGTCAGATGACACTAGCACCAAGCAACAGAAACAGCCAGTTGAGGTTTAAATGCCTTGGG
>NC_089833.1:13984546-14179546 GCF_035046505.1 Tiliqua scincoides
ACTGCACCAGGTGTCCAAGACCAGGAAGCAACACCATTGTTTACCTTTGCTCAGGTACTGCATCCTACATGAAGGGGGAGTGGAATGATGGCCTAAGCCCCCACCCATCCACTCACCCGCATACATCCATCCCCTTACAAACCCTTTGAACCCCGTTACTTGTGGGTTAACAATGAAATCGCTGCATCTTTCACCCACATTCTACTCGGCCCGTCTGTCTTTGATCCTTGGCTAATGGAGCAATCCCCATTCCCCAAAACCCCAAGCCAGTTTGTTTGCCTTGGCTCACTCTCCCCATAAGAACAGCCCCACTGGATCAGGCCATAGGCCCATCTAGTCCAGCTTCCTGTATCTTACAGTGGCCCACCAAATGCCCCAGGGAGCACACCAGATAACAAGAGACCTGCATCCTGATGCCCGCCCTTGCATCTGGCATTCTGACATAACCCAAGAAGGGAATTTGCTTCCACCCTCTAGTACTTCCTATGCCTAGGCAACTGAGCAGATTGGATTTGCTGTCATTAACTATGCTACTGTATCTAACAACTACTTTCCATACCGACATGTAGATATCAATTGTATTGATCCCACACTGTATTTAGCCCCGTATACAGCTACAACAAGCCACGCGCAAATTGCACGGTTTTTTTTTTCCTTAAAAGCATTCACTGTTTGCTATAATCTCTATGCAACTCTTGAATTCCAGAAGGCATGACAGGCAGGGCGAAGACAAAAATCACTGCCAGACACAATTGGTGAGTTTCCTGGAGATTTCTTTAAAAAATATCCAGCAAGCACATTAAGAATTCCCATATTAGCCAGGCCGTAACTATCATGCTTGTAAGTCCTGGCAGACTACACAAGGTCTAATCTACTAACCACAGAAAATTAATTAGCAATATTTCACAAAGGACAGGAAGGCCAACCCTCTTGGAACAGGCTGCATTGCTAAGGCCTCACCTCGTTCTCCAATTCCAGAGCCACCTGCTCGGCTTGAACCTTCTCGGATCGCTCTAGCTTCCTGTGGAGACCCTCCACTTCCTCCTTGAGCAAGCCATTATTTTCTTTCATTTCCCTAGGGAAAGGAGAAAGGATGCCCTCTTATAGCACGCTGTGCTACAAAATCAAAGTGCTTTTGCGATTTATCTGGATCCACATGCAACAACAGTTAACATCGCTGAGTTAATATGAGCACACGTTCATATGAAGTAAAGGAACGCCTCCGTATCCGCAGATCCAATATTAGTTGTTTCAATTATCCAAAGATTCAAGAGGCATGAGCCCCCCCCCCCCACCTTTAGTGCGTGTCCTTTAAAGGCATATTGGAAAGTGTAAGCGGGGACACAGGGGCATTATTAATACAGGCATCCCCCCATCTGCAGTTTCTGTATCTACAAGCAGACCCTGGAATGGATCCTCGCACATACAGGAGCACATCTGAACAAGGAGGCCCCCATACCCACAGATACCCTCCATACCCACAGATCCTGGCCCTCTTAATGCCCTTTAAAGGTATAAAAAGGACACTTCTGGTTTTTGCTGAAAAACTGGAAGTGACATTTTAAAAAATTGGAATAGTCATTTGATTGGAATCATCACTCTGAGGCCCGCAGAGGCCTCTGCAGAAGACCCTCCAGAGAGCTCTGGAAAGTAGGGGTAGTTGTCCCCCATATCCACGGATTCAAGTATCCACGGAATGGATAACCCCTGCAGATATGGGGGCACACACACAAAAGAGGAAAATAGCTGTTGTGGATTTGGAGTGGAAAGCACCAAGCACTGAAAGAAGGGGTTGTAGCTTCAGTTCGCAAGCTACCCCAGGAAGACAAGAGGGAATGAGACACACAAACACAAGCATCCCACCATAGAGTGCCACAACTTTTCTTTTTCTAACCTAAGGTAAGCATTCTCTTCCCTGAGCTGCTGTAGCTCCCTTTCCATTTTGGGGAACTGGGCCAGTTCGGTCTTCATGTTCTTCACAATGATGGCATCTTGTTCTTGTAAGGAAAGCTTTTGCTCCAATTCCTGAAAATTAAGAAGCAAGAGAACAAGCGGTAAAAGTCAGCAAGTGCGACCTTCAAAGACACAGGCAAAATCTGCAACTTCTCTCAAATAAAAGGCTGTACGCCACTTTTGTTTCCATTATTTATTTTCATAACTAGGGAGGGGGGCAACAGAGATGGGGTGGGATGAGTCGGGATGCGTGGGATGAATAGTTATGTTCTTCTACCTCTTGCACAACACGAGAACCAGGGGAACCAGTTGAAAAGTGGTATATAAATACTGTTAATAATACTGTTAATAATAATATCCACTAAAATTGAATGCTGGGGGAGTTAGAACAGACAAAAGAAAATATTTCTTTACCCAGCACGTAACTGGTCTGTGGAACTCCTTGCCACAGGATGATAATGATGGCATCTGGCCTGGATGCCTTTAAAAGGGGATTCGACAGATTTCTAGAAGTTCATCATGGGTTACAAGCCATGAGAAGTAGGCTGTCTCTGAATGTCAGGTGCAAGGCAGTGGCAACAGGATGTGATCTCTTGTTGTGTGCCCCCTGAGGAATCTGGTGGGGCACTGTGAGATACAGGTAGTCGAACCAAGTAGGACTTTAGCCTGATCCAGCAGGGCTCTTCTGAGCCTCTTATTAGTTGGCATTTCCCCAAGAGGAGTTTTGTAGACTAAAGAGATAACTTCAAACAAACAAGCAGGAGAACAAGAAGCTCACCTGAATCCTTTGGTCCTTTTCAGCCAACAGGCCTTCCCTTGCTTGTAGAGCTTGAATTTGCTGGCTGGTCTCCTGCCTTTTCCTTTTATATGCGTATAGAAGACACACATTTAATGTACAGGACAATATTTGAAAGCACAAAAAAAGTACTTTTCAAGCACCTTGTCTTTGATTTCTCAATGCTCCTTTCTCTATGTTGAACAAGAACTATCTTTCAAACCATCCCTTCAATGATATAACCTCCAATAGTGCACCCCAGAAGGCCTTGCGGCAGCTGGGTACCACCCCAAAATGCTTTGCAGGGCCAAGAACGCAAGAAGGAGGCAGCTAGTTAGCAAAAGTGGAACGGAAAGCATAAGAACATAAGAACAGCCCCACTGGATCAGGCCATAGGCCCATCTAGTCCAGCTTCCTGTATCTCACAGCAGCCCACCAAATGCCCCAGGGAGCACACCAGATAACAAGAAGACCTGCAAGGCCTCCTGGGAATTGCAGTTAAGAACATAAGAACAGCCCCACTGGGTCAGGCCATAGACCCATCTAGTCCAGCCTCCTGTATCTCACAGCGGCCCACCAAATGCCCCAGGGAGCACACCAGATAACAAGAGACCTCATCCTGGTGCCCTCCCTTGCATCTGGCACTCTGACATAACCCACCAAGCACTGAAAGAAGGGGTTGTCACCTCAGTTCGCAAGCTATCCCAGGAAGACAAGAGGGAATGAGACACAAAAACACAAGCATCCCACCATAGAGTGCCACAACTTTTTCTAACCTAAGGTAAGCATTCTCTTCCCTGAGCTGCTGTAGCTCCCTTTCCATTTTGGGGAACTGGGCCATCACATAACCCAAAGCATGTGATGTGCACACTAGCCAGCAAGGAAGGAGGGACGGATGCTAGCCCAGTGAGTTCTGACAGGGCCACCTTTGTATATGCGGTTCGTCGTTGGCCAAAGGTCGCTACACGACGCATAACTTGCCATCAATTCCACATCTCATCACTTGATTTCCATACTCCAATGACTCCAGTGGCGGAAAACTCATGCTACATAAATGCTACTTCAAATGTTCTTTTCAAAGTGGTCGTTGAACACAGAACTGAAGGGAGAAACTGTTTTCAAACTGGCCTCATGTGGGCTAAATGCCCATCAGTCAAAAAGATATTTAAAAAATTTGCTCGCCTTCCCTGAATTAGCATTTTTCAGACCCCACACTATTTCCCAATGCCCTACTGCAGGAGTTCTCAAACTTCTCAGGAGTAAAACTCCCAAAGTAAGTCTCTGCGGAAGGGGGAAAGGCAGTGACGCAATCCCCAGAATCGCATTGCTAATGAGGGCGAAGAGGGATTTCCTTTTACTTACAGGGGGCTGCTGCAAGGTCCAGAAGTTGCTGGGAGCCCCATGTAGACTTCCACAGGGCTTCCCAAGTCTTAGAATACTGAAAATAAGCCCTCGCAAACCATCCCCCCTTTGCCCCTGTTAGTGACATGATCCTGGGGATCGTGTCGTCGCCTTCCCTCTTCTCCTGCCCCTTAAGGGGCCAGTGGCTGGGGATAAGAATAGGCCATCAGTTTGGCTGTACTTGTCGTAAGAGGCGACTAAACAGCCACCGGGTAGATGGGACTCGTCAGCCTGGGAAGGCAGCTCATCTGAGAGAAGGAAAACTCTGACCCCAAACCTCCACTGCCTTGTGGCTACATCCAGTTAGGGAAAAGGCTTCAGGAGTCAACCTCGAGGCAAAATCTGGAGCCTGAGGCAGTTCATGGCTGAACACAGTCATGTTCTGGCAACTCCTGCGACGCCGCTGGAACCAACCGTATTGGCCTCTGCCTTTCCATTGGACCATTTCAGCGACGTGGAGAGGGAGGATTTGCTGCATGGGTAACAGCCTATCCTCCATACCTGCTTTACCCAGGCTTCACGCACTGGAGAGGACACTCTGTTCCAGAACCACCATTCAGAGCGTGACACCATAGTCTTCCAAGACTGAAGGATGCCAACAACTAGCTGCAACACCCCAATTTGAGAACCTCAGCCCTACTAAATAAGAAGTGAAGGGAGTTTATAAGTTTGGATGCTTCGTTTCCTCAAATAACTTCCACTCCCCGATTCTTATTTCTCTAGTTTTTATCAAGTTTTCAGCACGACGCATCCTGATCAAAGCGGTCCTTTGAACACCCAAAAAAGAATCAAACGCTGTTGAAAGTTTTTCTGAGTGACAACAGCTGCCAAAGACAAAAAGATGCCGTTTCCCGGCAGTTGTTAATCCCCGACTCACTTGTGTAGTACATCCAGCTGTTCAGTCAGTTCCTTCTTCTCCAACTCGTGGTTCTTTGCTTGCATTTCCCGGTTCATTAAGTTCCACTGCAACTCTGACATCTCCCCCTTCAACGCGCCAATTGTCTAGAAAGAGAAGGGATGAATACACAAACACGCCGTCGGACCTCCGGGCTGAGAGATCAAACACGCCCGACGACTGGGAAGAACCAACAATACATAATCAGGCCCTTTAAAGAGTCACTTCAGAACAAAAGGCAGAAGCAACCCTTGGCACTCTTGGGTGTCACCGTAATTGTCATCTCCCATTAAGTGAGGAGCCACAAGCCGGCATGCCAAGAGCGCGTTTCAAAGTCAAGACTGTGTATCTACACAAAGACCCATCACAGGGATGCAAATTGTTTCGTCGACACCATATGCAGATATTTTTCCCCGTACAGGAGTATCAAAACAGAGGGCGCATTAATTCTCCCAACAGACGGGAACAGTGACGGTATTAAGACCGAGAAGGGAATTATACAAGCCAAAGTTCTCTGAACTAGGTCACCATGGAGGGTGGAGAGGAGCTGAATTTGCAACTGGGCCTTGGTTCACATCTGGGAAGCAATGGGAACATCTGTCCCTCTCCAACAGACTGTCAAGCGGACTTTCGAAAGACGAGCTACTTCTCTCTAGAGCAGCCATTATCAACCACTGTGCCACAGCACATTGGTGTGCCACGGGAGTTTGGGGGGAAGGGTCATTTATTAGTAGGGCCACTGAGGAATGTGCACCACCCCACCCCATCTGCAGTCCAATGTGCTTTGTCAATTGTCAAAAAAATCAATGGTGTGCCGTGATAATTTCAGCGCCTTGTCCATCATCTATGCGCCGTCAGAAGAAAAAGCTTGAAAATCACTGCTCTAAAGAATGAAGATTTGCAAAAGTAAACTGCTAGTAAGACATAAGAGAGAGACAATTCTCTATTGTTTTTTAAATGACCCACAAGCTCTGGAATTATGGCTATACACTGCCCTTCTCCAATGCACAGGGGAGCTTCTTCTCTTGCACTAAAGAATCTAAGAAAGGCCTCGCCAAATCAGGCCAAGGACTCATCCAGCCCACAAGCAGAAGAAGGCAGACTTATCTCCCACCATTGCTTCTTTGCAACTGATGTTCAGAGGCAGACAGTTGCTGAAATCAGAGGTAGGACACAGCCAGCATAACTAGTAGTCACTTGGACCTTTCCTCCAAGAATCTGTCTGATCTCCTTTCATGCCATACCAGCTAATGGTCACCATGACGTCCTGGTGGCAATGAATTCCACAGACTAATGATGCGCTGTATGAAGAAGTACCTCTTTTTAATCCATCCTAAATCTCCCACCAATCCATTTGATTGGATGACACACACAAACTGCCGTCCTAACAGTGGGAGACAGGAAGAATGTGTGTGTGTCTCTCTCTCTACACTGTGCATAATTTGATAAGTCTCAATCATGTTCCCCTTTAATTGCCTTTTTAACCAAGCATCAGGAATGATGAGTTAGGCACTCTTTATCCTTAAGAAACAAATCACCATACGAATGTACAGCTTAACAGCGACTATTAAATACAGTACAGGCATCCCTACTTATCCTTGGGGATTCATTCCAGCCCCTACTCAAGGATACCCGATATAAAGCATTGTAGACCCCACCCATTCACCCCTGCACCCCCACTACCTTTGTTTTTCTGCACTTTACTTTTTTTTATTTTCTTGCTTAACGTAGGAGGAGACTAATCAAACGTTAACAGGAAGCAAGACAGTTCCCGCTTCCTGTTAACTTTCTGGCTGCGTCCCTCTTCTGTGCAAGCTGCCTGCCTGCACATCACGTTCCTGAGTTAAGCACGAAAATAAAAGGGAGCTAAGTACAGAAAAACAAAGGTAATGGTCATTGGGGGGGGGGGAGAACCAGATAAATGAAACCGTGGATACAGGGGGCACCTGTACTTACAGGGTCAACTGGACACTTCAAGTTCCTTTGTCACCTACAATATGGTTCTGGTCCTTGCTTTTGAAAGACAAACCTAAGCACTTCAGATTTTTCCACTTCCACACACTCTCCCCCCACCACACAAACCACAAGCTCCATGTCTCAGCGAGGCACCAAGGACTTTGCAGCAGGGCTACACGTACCCATTCCCAGAAAGGTGGGGTAAAAAAAATTTAGAAAGTGCACCACTAGGTTCTTACTTCATGGGCTTCCGCCAGCTTGGTCTCCTTCTCCTGCAGCTTCTTGCTCAGAGACTCCGCGTTCTTCTGGCAGGTTTTAGTCACCTCTAGTTGCTGCTGAAGTTTATTTTCAGCCTCCGTCAGTCTTTCCTGATACTGCTTAATGCGCTTCTGGAGCTCTTGGTTACGGTCAGCCTCCCGCTAGAGAGAAGATGGACAATGGTAAGAATAAAAACCAGCCCCGGATGTTTTGCAGGCAGCTTTGTGAAGTACAGCAGGCCCTCACTACTTCCTGGGATAAAAGCGAACTCTGTATTTACTGGGCGCCAAGTGTAGTTTGTCATGTCTCTTCCTTTGCAGCCCTTCGTGTTACACAACGCTAGAGGAGCATGAGAAGCAGTCAGTTAGAACGCTAGAGACAGCCACAACGCTTATAGGACACAGACTGCTTCCTGCTAGCTTCCTGGCTGTCTCCCCCCTCTAGTGTTCTGGCTGACCGTGGCTGCAGACCTAACCTCACTTTCCTGGGAGTAAGCCCCATCAAATACAATAGGACTTACTTCTGAGTAGACCTGCTTAGGATTGTGCCCTGCTTCTCGCATTCCTCCTCTAGCATCTATAACACGAAGGACTGCAGAGAAAGACAGATAAGTAATGAGCGTGTGAGAGATCCGCGGATAAGTGAAACTGCAGATATCTTAAGGTATAGGGGGATGCCTGTATAGCTCACAGCTCCGGTCGGAACCGAACAGACATGAAATTTAACACACACATGATACAAATGGAGCGATTGTTTCCTTCCATCCCCTGCCTTTGGGCTTATGCTGAGACAATCACTCTGTCCCCTTTAGGAATGCATGCCCTGCTTTCTAGTTTCCATCTTCTTTTCCCCAGCTCCTTGCAAAATTCACATGCTTGTCTACTCCTCTCGCTTGTCTGCATTCCATCTGCCATCACAGACAGCATTGTGGCTAATTGTGCAAGCGAGAGACAAACGGCCAAGCAGCGAAAGCTCTGATTGTGCTTGCTCGGTCTGTATTTTTAAACTTCTCATCCTGGATGATTACCAGGGCTAAATTTGAGTTGACTGCAAAGTTGCTACAAAGAAAACAAAAAGCTCCACAACACTCTCTTTCCAGACCAGGGAAGAAAGGCCCACAGACCAGACTCCTGGCATTGCTCATTAGATTTCCTTCCAATCCCCCTTGTGCAAGGAGAAAGTCAATGCTTTTCCAGGTAGTCCAGTCCAGCAGTCCTTCCCCTGGGGGCTGGGGATAAGAATAGGCCCTCAGTTTGGCTGTACTTGTCGTAAGAGGCGACTAAACAGCCACCGGGTAGATGGGACTCATTAGCCTGGGAAGGCAGCTCATCTGAGAGAAGGAAAACTCTGACCCCAAACCTCCACTGCCTTGTGGCTACATCCAGTTATGGAAAAGGCTTCAGGAGTCAACCTCGAGGCAAAATCCAGAGCCGGAGTCCCTGAGGCAGTTCATGGCTGAACACAGTCACGTTCTGGCAACTCCTGCGACGCCGCTGGAACCAACCAATACGGTATTGGCTTCTGCCTTTCCATTGGACCATTTCAGCAACATGGAGAGGGGGGATTTGCTGCATGGGTAACAGCCTATCCTCCATACCTACTTTACCCAGGCTTCGCGTACTGGAGAGGACACTGTTCCAGAGCCACCATTCATAGCGCGATACCAGAGTCTTCTGAGACTGGAGGATGCCAACAACAAGCAGTACAAAAAGCAGAAAGATTGCATTCCAAGGCTCTAGTCATGAGATGTCAGTGCCCTCAAAGATGCTTCAGCCTTCCCATTTTCAAACACCTCTACCTAGGCACACCACGAATATAGATGATGGTCAGCAGCGAAGGCATGAATGTACATTATCTAGAACAGGGGCATCAAACTCATTTCATACAGCAGGCCGAATAGCATTCATGATGCCTGCTAAGGGCCGGAAATGATGCCATTAGGCAGAAAGTGATGTCATTAAACAGGTCAAAACCAGAAATAAGGACTCGTGTAGGAACTTATTAGCTGCAAGTGACAGAAAATACACAAATATTGATCAAATATCAAAATATGGGAGAGCCCAATTATCATGCAGGACACCCTTTCGGCAGTGACACCTCAGCACTGCTCAGCAGCTGAGAGCCCGCGGGCCGAGGGCTGCAGGCCGCATCCGCACCCCCCCCCCGGGTCTTATGTTTGACACCCCTGACCTAGAGTGTATCTAAAGCAGCAATTTTCAGAGTATATTTAGAGCAGCAATTTTCACCTGGGGTGCCACTGGAGTTAGGAGCACACTGGCTGATAAACTTTTCCAGGTTTTGTGCCTCCGTTTCTAGGGCAAACGTCTGTAGTAACAAATTTTCTGTCCCCCTTTCTCTGCTTCTATCCCACACCGGAGAACCCGGAAGAGTCTCCCGAAAGCCAGAAGTGACATCACAAGAGGAGAGTACCATAGAGATCAGTGTGCCATGAGAAGAAAAAGGATGAAAGCCCCTGATCTAGAGAGTAAAATGAATTTGGCTGCAATGCTATACCCGTTTACCTGGAAGTAATCCCCACTCAAATCAATGGAGCTTACTTCTGAGTAGACGTCTCTAGGGCGGCAGTGTATGGGTCTCAAATCAGCACCTGTAGTAAATAGTTCAGCTATGCCCAAACACTCCTTTTAAGATGTCTATTAAGCACTCACTGGGTACAAAATATTCAACGGGGAAAAAGCCAACACAGCACAGTTCAAAACGTATTGCTGTTTGCCTCTTTCCTGGAAAAATTCTATTTCCTTTTTAACTCCAAAAGCATTTCCCATGCAATTTTTGTTTACCCCCCAACGCAAATTGATTACCGCTTATTGGAAAAACGCGTGACAAATTGCTCTGCTAATCAAAGCAAAACAAGCTACGGATTTACATATTAAGCGAGGATTATGCAAAACGGCACCAAGGTGCCTAAAACCTTTATCCACGTGATTCCCAACATGGAGAAACTGAGCGGGGTAATTACCACACGGCTGGATTAGAGCCGCTCCCTTTTCCGTATGGGGGGGCCTTTAAAGCGTTTCTCTCCCACTGACTCAGCAAGATACTTTGGGAGCTGAACCAACGCTAGTGTAATCCGCAAAAAAAAAAAATCACTTGGCTGAAGGTGGGACCAGGAGCTTGCTTCTTCCTCACTGCAACAGAAACCAGCCTCCCTGTTTATTATAGTAAGCTTTTATATAAACCTCTGAAATACAGAAAGGGCAGGAGGTCTGGTCTAGAGGGTAGAGCCTCCATTGCCTGAAGATTAACACCCACAAGGTCGCCAGTTCGAGGCCACCGGCACCGTGCGACCTTGAAGCAGCTGGCAAGCTGCAGCTGAGCTGTTCCATCTGCTCGGAGCGTGGGAGGATGGAGGCCAGAATGTTAAACCAGATCGGAGCGTAACATCTTGAATGTAGTGGTTCTTGAAAGAAAGAACCTTCTTTCAATTTGTAAAAATCCCTGCATGGATTTAATAAGCCTGCCTATGTAAACCGCCTTGAATAAAGTCTTGAATAAAGACCAAGAAAGGCGGTATATAAATACTGTATATTATTATTATTATATTATTATACCAAAGCGTTTTGCTGGGGGGGGGGGGCGCAGCCAAGATGAACTCTATTCTTTGCAACACAAACTTGGGAGAGTGGAGGCTGCTTCAACATACAAAGGTACGTTATATAGGTGCGTCTGCGTTATCCGCAGGTTCGGAACCCACAGATTTCTTCATCCGCAAGTCCTGAACCCATGGGGGCAGCAGGCCTGTAGCCTCTCCCCTCGCCTCCAGAAGGTCTTCTGAGCCCCACAGAGGCTGTGCGCATCCACCCGTGGCAGCTGCAGGCCTCAGAATGCCTGTTATGTTGGTAAAAATGCTTACACAGTAACACAGACTGTACCCCACTATCTGCAGAAGGTCAAATCTATGGATGGTGAGGGACCACTGTACTGACCTTTGGTCAGTCTAGCCCAGCTCTGTCCACTCAACTCTCCAAAGTCTCAGGAAGGGCCTTCCCCAATCTCATGACCGGCAATCCTTTCACCTGGAAATGCACGCTACCACTAAGAAAAGCTCCTCACCCAAAATTCCTTTTCCAGGAAGGAGGGGAGGAGAAGAACCTGACATTAACTTATTTCCAATGTTCATATCCTTCCTCTTTGTCAGAGGAGCCAAGAGTGGCAAGTGCAGGTTTAGCCCGTTCTATCTCAGCACAGCCATCCTATAAGGCTGGTAAGGACAAGAGGCAGTGACTTACCCAAAGTTACAGAGTCGACTTCATGGCTCTGAAGGGAACTGAACAGTATAAATCCCCGACCCATTTCAAGGCTCATCACACAAGAAAGAAACCTTGTTAATGGCAACCTCCAGGATTCAGCCTCAAGTTACCTCCAAATCCAGGCAACCACACCAGAAAAATATCACAACTGACACCTGCAGCACCCACCTCGTAATTCTGTGCATTTGTCTTGGCCTCCTTCTCAAATTCGATTCGAGCCCTTTTGTGACTCAGCTCCATCTGCATCTTCTCGCGCTCCACCTGCAGGAGGCGCGCCCCCGAATGGATGTCCCCGGCCTGGTCTTCAAGCTGAACCATTCCGACAAAGAAAGCACAAATAAGAAGATCGTGAGCAGACCCACAAAGGCGACAGTCCTCCTGGAAGGTCTCCAAAAGATGGTTCTCAAAGAGCTTTATGAACTTGGCAAGTTTCACCCCTCACTTCTATCTAGAACAGCCATTTTCAACCAGTGTGCCATGGCACACTGATGTGCCATGAATGGTCTGCAGGTGTGCCGCGAGAGTTTGGGGAGGGTCATTATTTAGTAGAGCCACTGGGGGAGGTGAGGACACACCAACAGCATGGTGTGCCCTGCCAATTGTCAAAAATACTGGTGGTGTGCCTTGACAATTCTAGCACCTTGTCAGTGTGCCACAAGACAAAAAAGACTGAAAATCACTGACCTAGAAGATGGGCCCCACCGAACAATGCAGGAACACTTGGACATTTCCAGACACCTGAAATAACACCCACATTTTCCACTACTCCATTTTTTAAAAGCAAAGAAGTGGCTCAAGAACCGATATCCAAACAGGATCACTGCTCCTTTATCCAGCATGGTTGCTGTAATCATAACAGTGACATTGGAGGAGGGGTGGGGGGCTGCTGTTCCCCCAAGTGGGCTGTTCAGGGCTCAGGACAATTCCTATTATTTAATCTCTACAGGCAACCAAGACTCCACCGCATCCATTCGACCCAGCCCATCACAGACTCAAGTTCCCCTTCGTCTCCAAAGTCTTGCTACGCTACCTAACAGAACCATTTTGGTCCAAGCCATCCACGTGAGTGTGTTCTATTCTGATCAGGCTTCCACATCGAAGCTGGTTGTTCTAAACCATTTCTGCTCAACGTTGCATATGCGCAACAGGGATCAAACGTGTACACTTGTGGGCTGGGCAGAACAGGGTTTTTAACCTGCTTGGTGTCTCCACCGAAGAACAACTTGTTGCAAAAGTCCCACCTTCATCATCTGCAGGTACTGCGCCTGCAGAGACCCTGGAGGTGATTGTGTTGTGGCCAGACTTGATGGTTCCTCCGCGGACTGCGACATGAAAGTGTTGAAGGACTTCAGAATGTTGAAGACGGTTGTGTTCCCGTCAAAGTCTTCCTTTTGCAGCTCGCTTCTGCAAATACAGAAGAGCAAAAAGTTCAAGGACAAATCGACATAAGAACATAAGAACAGCCTCACTGGATCAGGCCACAGGCCCATCAAGTCCAGCTTCCTGTATCTCACAGCGGCCCACCAAATGCCCCAGGGAGCACACCAGATAACAAGAGACCTGCAAGGCTTCCTGGGAATTGTAGTTAAGAACATAAGAACAGCCCCACTGGATCAGGCCACAGGCCCATCTAGTCCAGCTTCCTGTATCTCACAGTGGCCCACCAAATGCCCCAGGGAGCACACCAGATAACAAGAGACCTGCAAGGCTTCCTGGGAATTGTAGTTAAGAACATAAGAACAGCCCCACTGGATCAGGCCACAGGCCCATCTAGTCCAGCTTCCTGTATCTCACACAGCCCACCAAATGCCCCAGGGAGCACACCAGATAACAAGAGACCTGCAAGGCTTCCTGGGAATTGTAGTTAAGAACATAAGAACAGCCCCACTGGATCAGGCCACAGGCCCATCTAGTCCAGCTTCCTGTATCTCACAGCAGCCCACCAAATGCCCCAGGGAGCACACCTGATAACAAGAGACCTGCAAGGCTTCCTGGGAATTGTAGTTAAGAACATAAGAACAGCCCCACTGGATCAGGCCATAGGCCCATCTAGTCCAGCTTCGTGTATCTCACAGCGGCCCACCAAATGCCCCAGGGAGCACACCTGATAACAAGAGACCTGCAAGGCTTCCTGGGAATTGTAGTTAAGAACATAAGAACAGCCCCACTGGATCAGGCCACAGGCCCATCTAGTCCAGCTTCCTGTATCTCACAGCAGCCCACCAAATGCCCCAGGGAGCACACCAGATAACAATAGATCTCATCCTGGTGCCCTCCCTTGCATCTGGCCTTCTGACATAGCCCATTTCTGACATAGACATGCATGACTATTTATATCCAACCCAGAATTCCCAAATCAGAGGAGTGGCCTCTGCGTCCAGAGGTCACCACAGAAATGCCCATCCTCTCTCCAAGATGCAGTGGGCAAGGCCCTCTTGAATTGCAACAGAAAGGCAGGCTAACCCTCTCAAGAGAACAACAAGGGCTGCTGAGCAGCTGAGCTGAGCATCAGGTGCCCAGCTCAGCTGATCCAGCAAAAGGCAGGCAGGTGTGAGCGAGCCCTACACAATCACACCTGCACACTCCCAGCTGCTTCTCCTCCTGCTCTTCAGGGAGAGTGTCCTGTGCAGCAAAACCAAGAAGAGGCATAGGAGGGGCAACTGGGAGGAACCACAAAAAGAAAGGAAATCACAACTAGCCCAGCTTCCTGTATCTCACAGTGGCCCACCAGATGCTTCTAGTAGCGCATAAGAGACCTGCACTCTGTTGCCACTCTCTTGCACCCGGCATTTAGAGAGAGCCTGATTCTAGAACCAGGAGCTTGCATGTACCCATCACGGCTTGTAACCTGCGATGGTCTTTCCCTCCATCAACCTGCCCAATCCCCTCTGAAAGGCAACTAGGTCAGACGCCATCACCACATCCTGTGGCAAGGAGTTCCACAGGCTAACATAAAGAAACACTTCCTTTTGTCTGTTCTAACTCTCCCACCACTCGGTTTGAGTGGCTGTCCTCTGGTTCTGAGGTTGTGCAAGAGGGAAAAGAACATCCTACACCGGAGGGAGCAACACAGGGTCTGCACACAGACTGGAGAGGCATCGGAATGGGACTCGCAACAGGAGCGGGAATTATGGAGAAACTTGCCCTTCTGAGAGACTAGCACTTGTCAACCCAAGTGGTAACTTCTGGGATGAGAGGAGGAACATCAGGCTTTGCTGAACACTTGCACCGTCAGTCAACAACAGAAGCAGCCTGCAGCAACCTGGTTTGGGGATGAGTGGCAAATTGTAGCCACCTTTTTGCACATCTCTGGTTAGTGCAGCTGGGGAGGTGGAACCAACTAAGGGTAAAGAGGACCACATAACGGCCTGCTGACTCTCTATCGCTTTTCTGGTCTTCTTATCCTAAACATAAGCTGCCTGGAGCCCTCTCTAGAATGGAATAATCCCTCTGTTAAATGAATATTTATAGCCCGCCTGCCCGTATTTACATAAACCTCAAGGAAGTACAGTGTTTAAAACAAGCACAGATTAGAAAAACAAACCCAACAAACAGGCACGCAAACAATACCCAAACACCACAAAGAAGTGAGGTGTCCGCACACACTGAAAGAGAGTAGAGCTTTAAGAAGCCCATCCGGACAAGATGGGACAGCAAAAAAGATGAGGAACATCAGGCTTTGCTGAACATTTGCGCCTGTCAGTCGACAACAGAAGCAGCCCACAGCAACCTGGTTTGTGGATGAGCAGCAAATTGTAGCCACATACATACTGGGAAGGGGCCACAGCTCAATGGCAGTATACATGTTTTGTGTACTGGGCCTTGGGTTCGAGTCTCCCATTAAAAGGATCTCAATAAGACAAGGTCTTTTTGTGCAAGACCCTTGGGAAATATTTCCATACAGGGCTGAACTGCAGTCACAGCTAAGAGATGGCAGAATCAGAATGACCCCATCATTGAAACCTCCTGTTTGCTGTGAATGTATTAGGTGAAGCCCTCTCAGCCTCAGTCTTCCCCATCTGTAAGCTGGGCCTAACCATTCTTATTTCTCTTAGTTGTTGTTAACAACAACATGGCAAATAATAAATGCAAAGTGCTTTGCGCACTCAAAACTGGTACGGAAATGCTGACCAAGAAACCAGCCTCATGAATCAGAGAAAGTTTATTGAGATTATTAGAGGCTCCTGGGCCAGGGGGTCAAGCAGCCTGGGTTGATATGAGGTCAGGGGTGGCCAACCTTTCAACTTTAGGCTCCTGGACCTTTAACAAGTGTGTAGGGGAGGGAATTTAAACAGGTGCAGTTTCTCATCTGTGAGATAACAAGCTGTACCTGTTGAAATTTCCTCCTCTACACAAAAGTTAAAGGCCCAGGAGCCCTCCAGTACACTACTTTAAAGTAATACTAAGATTGGAGGAAAGGGGCCAAGATGCCTCCAGCCCTTTTCTATAACCTTCTTAGGGTGGGGGGGGCATGCTCTGCACATGCTCAGAGTTTGCCTCATCTCTAGCACTTAAAAAGAGTAAGGAGCTGGGAGGGGGGAGGGAGAGGGAAGTAGCCTCCAACGCTGCCCTCTGGCTGCAGGGGTGGGAGGCACTCTGCACATGTTCAGAGGTAGCCTTGTCTGTAGCAATTTTAAGCAATAAAAGAGTAATGAGCTAGGAAGTAGGAGGGAGAGGGAGAAACCTCAACCCCTGCCCTCTAGCTCCCTTAGACCACTGGGGAGGAGGCACTCTGCACATGCTCAAAAAAGGTAGCCTTGTCCCCAGCATAATTTTAAGCAATAAGAGAGAAGAGAGGGAGAGGGGAGAAGCCTCTAGCCCTTCCCTGTGGCTCCCTTGGAGTAGTAAGGAGGAGGCACTCTGCACATGCTCAGAGGTAGCCTTGTCCCTAGCATAGTTTTAAGCAATAGGAGTAACGAGCTGGGAGGAGAGAGGGAGAGGGGAGAAGCCTCCAGTCCTGCCTTGTGGCTCCCTTGGAGCGGGGGAGGGGAGGCACTCTGCACATGCTCAGAGGAAGCCTTGTCCCCACACTTAAGCAGTAGGGAGGGAAGAGCCCCCAGCCCTGCCTCTGGCTCCCTTGGAGGAGGAGGAGGCGCTCTGCACATGCTCAGGAGCACTCTTCCCCTGTGGGAGTGCCGGGGGAGGGGTCCGTGGCTCGCTCACCCTCCCCAGCCGGCCATCTCTTCTCGCTGCCGCTTCCTCTCTCACGCCCGCTCTGCTGCTTGGATCTCCCTCCTCTCCCTAGAGCCAGGATCTCGCGAGAGTTGCCGCTCAGCCCGCGCGAGACCTTCCCTTCCGAACTGAGAGCTATGAAAAGTCCAGAGTGACGCGCACGGCCGGATTAGTGGGGCACTTCCGGGTTCTCTCTGGGGAACTCATTCTTGTGATCTGCAGGAGGAGGTGGGAGCTCTCTTGGGGGGCTTGGAGGGGGGGGCAACAGGCACCTTCATGGGTCAGAGCTGAGTGGCTCTGAAGCCCACTTTTTCATTATTATATGTTATAAATTATTATTATTAATGTATAATCATAAATATATTATGATTCTATAAAATAATTAATCCATTCATTCTATAAAATAAATAATTAACTATATATACAAATGTAGGGGCAGAGTAGTAGAGACTCTGCCTAGTTTTTCATTAGGTTATATATTATTATTATAGCCTGGGAAGGCAGCTCATCTGAGAGAAGGAAAACTCTGATCCCAAACCTTCACTGCCTTGTGGCTACATCCAGTTATGGAAAAGGCTTCAGGAGTCAACCTCGAGGCAAAATCCAGAGCCGGAGTCCCTGAGGCAGTTCATGGCTGAACACAGTCACGTTCTGGCAACTCCTGCGACGCAGCTGGAACCAACAGTATAGGCTTCTGCCTTTCCATTTCAGCGACATGGAGAAGAGGGATTTGCTGCATGGGTAACAGTCTATCCTCCATATCTACTTTACCAAGGCTTTGAGCACTGGAGAGGACACTCTGTTCCAGAACCACCATTCAGAGCGCGATACCATAGTCTTCCGAGACTGAAGGATGCCAACTAACTAAATACTCACACTCACACACACACACACACACATATATATATATATACATAGTTATATTATATTGTGTGTGTGTGTGTGTGTGTGTGTGTGTGTGTGTATATACATTTATATATGTATACACAAATATAAATATATTATATTAAATAATTAATTATATATAAACATGTATAAATTTATTATTAATAAGAAGAACAGCTTATATTTTGTGACCATACTTATAATATCAAAACAAAACACAACAGCATAATTCCTTAGTTCTTAATTCCTTAATCAACCTCTATACAACTTAGGGCCCAGTCCTATTTAGTGGTAGAGACTCTGCCCAATTTTTCATTACTATATGTTCTTTGAAAGCCATAACTTTCCCACAAAAGATGCATGGAGAGAAATCGTTCGGGGGGGGGGGGGTATCTTTTCCTAAACATACCTTTGTAACATTTCTTTACGCACGTACTCGTCAAATTTTGACACATATATACTTCGCCATTCAATGATGTTATTTGAACAGAAAAACATTATTGTTTAAAGTAGTTCAGATTACAGAAAAGCATAGCTCCAAATCATATTTTGCATGCATAAACATTAAATTACATACAAATAATATTTGATAATTGTTAAAAAGGCTGTTTGACATGGAAAGAATAGGTTGACCTTACAAAGCAGAGCCAAAGTTCCTAGTTTTCTTATGCTGAATGGTATGCTTGGTTTTGTACAATTTCGCCAAGTAATATATCTCGGCAGATTCCTTCCGACTGGCTTGGGGCTTTAAGGTCCTCACCTCCCTGAAGTCTTGCATCAGTCTCTTCTGGAGGTGATGACTCTCCGCACCATCCCAGAACTTACAGAGCATTGACCCTCCAGGCTCCAAAATGCGTGGGGCCAAATCCAAAACAGAGAAACAGAGATGGATCAACTTCTGGTGATCGAGTTCCCGGATCCCAGTAGCATTGGGTGCCATATCACTCAGGATAACATCCACTTTCCCCTTAGGAAGCACCTCCTGGATTTTCTGGTGGGTGACTGGATCTATGATGTCAGCATGAGGTAAGAAGACAGCTCCTTCCAGGGCAGCGATATGAAGGAGGTCAACTCCAAGGACAAAACCGACAGGGGCATCTGGATCTAGGAGACAAAAAGAGTCAATGTAAGAAACCAGGCACCTCCCCAAAGCCTGGAAGGGATGGCTATGTAGCTAAGTGGGAGAGCACCTGCTTTGCATGCAGAAGGTCCCAGGTTCAATCGTCAGGGGCTCCGAGCAGAGGCATAACTAGGGCAGAGCTTGAGGGGTACCTGCCCTGGGTGCTACACCAAGAGAGGGTATATGACTGCCCTCAGACTCTGCCCTAATTACGGAAGAGGTGCTGGAAGCTTCGTGCCCACTGTTCCTTCACCTTCAAAGAGGAGCCTTCACAGGAGAAAGAATGGGGGGAGGGATGAAGATTCTGCCTCCCCAGAAGCTTTCTTGCAGTCACTGGTCACTGCCCTTAGGCACAGATGCTGACAAAGGCCCCTGTGCCTAGCAAACTAAACCATTCCATCCCACAAGTGCTATTTTTAGCAAGGCTGTAACAAGCTATTTTAAACGCTAGCCTTTCTGGAAAGATCAATATTTCAGAAATCATCTTCATCTATCACTGTCTCGTAATGTAAGTGAGCCACTCCAGAGTCAGCCAATAACGACAATATTTTCTGCAATCAGAACACTTTCACTGACATTAATGAATTAAATCAAAGGCCCCGTGAGACAGCTCTCATCACTGCCTTCCAGAGGGAGAACTGGTGATCTTAAATGAAGTCTCTGGCAGAAATGAAAACAGAATGTTAAAAAACAAAAACAAAAAAAAAAAACCCAGAAACTCTCCCCAGCCAAGAACTGTGGTACTTGGACTGCATGTCTCTGTGTTGTTTATTTCTTTAGACAGGGATCGACAGACGGATATAGAGCCACAATTAATTTAAAACATTTATATCCCAGCTTTCCATCTGAAAGAATCCGCAAGGCACCTAACAAGTATCAAAACCAATACAAAGTATTAAAACGAGAACATAATCTGAAAAGCAAAATAAAAAACAGTCACAATCCATCAAAAGCAAGAACCACTAAAAGCAACAGATAACATAAAGAGCAATAGATAGACATCTAACCCAAAGCCAACACATAATTTCAAAAGACCTCTGCTGGAATCACCTCTGCTGGAGGTGATACCCGCAGACTCCAAGCTGCCCCACCTGTCTACTTGTCCTTCTAAAATGAACTCACCAGCGCCTGTAGCGTTGACTCTCTGGACTGCCACCTGAGCCCATGCACCTGGGGCTGTGCCACAGTCCATCACACGCAGCCCAGGACGAAGGATGGCGTGTTTGTCATCCATTTCCAGCAGTTTGAACGCACTCCTGCAGCGATAGCTCTCCTTTCTTGCTCTCTTCACAAACGGGTCGTTAAAATGACGCTCCAGCCAACGGTGTTCTGCCCCCGTTTTGCTCTTCAGACATTGTGCTGCAGTGTGGATCTTCTGGCACTGAAGCAGAAGAAATGAGAACTGCCAATATCTATAAGGAAAAAAAAAGAGGCAAATAATTCTGTTGCTGAATGGACAGAGCCCATGTGACAGCAATAAACGGGGTTCTAATATTTGGCCCCCATCTACAGGGGCATTCATCACTTATCCTCTTTCTGTCTCTCTAACACCCCAATCCAAAGCTTCCCTAATTTCCAGGGTTGCTATGGTGCCAAAATGGTGACCACTGCATCCAATAGGGCAGGGAAGCAGAGTCAGGTCTCATGTAGCAGCCAATGGCCCCGATGGATCTCCTTGAATCTGTGCCTGCCATTGACTGGGTGCAGAATCAATAAGACCTATACTGGGTTTCCTGGCCCGGGGGGGGGGGTGAAGTTATGGCAGCAGAGCCTGCTACCATCTCCGCCCACCTCCTGGGCCTGCTCCCCGCCCCAAAAAAATGCCCTTATGCCAGCCTGGGGTGAAATGTACTTGCTGCTCATCCTCTGGTGCTGCAGCCCCTGAGTCTGCTGCTGCTGGGCCTGGTGCCAGGGGTGTGTCTGTATCTCTGGTGCAAAAGTGCTTTTCACAACAGCTGGGATATATGCGCACATGATCTTAAAGCTGCCCCCTCACCCACACATACACACAAAATGTGAGTGAGGGGGCAGCTTTAAGATATATATATATCTCTCTCTCACACACACACACACACACACGCGTGCGCGCGCACGTGAAGGGATGGCTATAAGATCTCTTTCACACACACACACACGTGTGCATCTCTCACACACAAACAAGCACAAACACACACGTGTGTGTGTGTGTGTGTGAGAGAGAGAGAGACAGCAAGAGAAGCTATATAGAGAGAAAAGGGGGGTCTTAAAACTGTCCCGTGACATATTTGTGTGTGTTAGTAGTTGGCAACCTTCAGTCTCGAAAGACTCTGGTATCGCACTCTGGAAGGTGGTTCTGGAACAGCGTCTAGTGTGGCTGAAAAGGCCGGTTCGAGAGTGACAATCCCTTCCACACTGGGAGCAAGTGCAGTCTGTCCCTGGTCTGTCTCCCTGGTTATGGGCCTTCCTTCTTTGCCTCTTTGCCTCAGTCCGTTGGCCAAGTGTCTCTTCAAACTGGGAAAGGCCATGCTGCACAGCCTGCCTCCAAGCAGGCCGCTCAGGGGCCAGGGTTTCCCACCTGTTGAGGTCCACTCCTAAGGCCTTCAGATCCCTCTTGCAGATGTCCTTATATTGCAGCTGTGGTCTACCTGTCATTGTCCTTACGTTCCAGGTGCCCAGCTTTAGGGCAGGAGTTTTCTGTTTTCTGTTGCATGGTGCAGAGTTGTCGATCCGCTTGTCGGTTTTCACCCTAAACCCCACGCACCCCATGAGGTTAACGGACCGTGGCAAGGCAACACCTTACTGGCTGGGGACTGCCCAGCTTAAGGTGGGCAGTAGCTGCCCAATGAGATACACATACACATATATACATATACATGCCCCTTTTATACATACACACACACACATATATATGCTCTCTATTATTGGCAACCTTCAGTCTCGAAAGAATCTGGTATCACGCTCTGAAAGGTGGTTCTGGAACAGCGTCTAGTGTGGCTGAAAAGGCCAATTTGGGAGTGACAATCCCTTCCACACTGGGAGCAAGTGCAGTCTGTCCCTGGTCTGTCTCCCTGGCTATGGGCCTTCCTTCTTTGCCTCTTAGCCTCAGACTGTTGGCCAAGTGTCTCTTCAAACTGGGAAAGGCCATGCTGCACAGCCTGCCTCCAAGAGGGCCGCTCAGAGGCCAGGGTTTCCCACTTGTTGAGGTCCACTCCTAAGGCCTTCAGATCCCTCTTGCAGATGTCCTTGTATCGCAGCTGTGGTCTACCTGTAGGGCGCTTTCCTTGCACAAGTTCACCATAGAGGAGATCCTTTGGGATCCGGCCATCATCCATTCTCACAACATGACCGAGCCAACGCAGGCATCTCTGTTTCAGCAGTGCATACATGCTAGAGATTCCAGCACCTTCCAGAACTGTGTTGTTAGGAACTTTGTCCTGCCAGGTGATGCCGAGAATGCATCAGAGGCAGCACATGTGGAAAGTGTTCAGTTTCCTCTCCTGTTGTGAGCGAAGAGTCCATGACTCGCTGCAGTACAGAAGTGTACTCAGGACGAAAGCTCTGTAGACCTGGATCTTGGTATGCTCTCTATATATGTGCATATATATATATACATATACATGCATACATGTATGCAAGAGGGATCTGAAGGCCTTAGGGATGGACCTCAACAAGTGGGAAACCCTGGCCTCTGAGCGGCCCGCTTGGAGGCAGGCTGTGCAGCATGGCCTTTCCCAGTTTGAAGAGACACTTGGCCAACAGACTGAGGCTAAGAGGCAAAGAAGGAAGGCCCATAGCCAGGGAGACAGACCAGGGACAGACTGCACTTGCTCCCGGTGTGGAAGGGATTGTCACTCCCGAATCGGCCTTTTCAGCCACACTAGACGCTGTTCCAGAACCACCATTCAGAGCGCGATACCAGAGTCTTTCGAGACTGAAGGTTGCCAATAATAATAAACATGCATACATGTGTATGTGTACGTATGTGTGTGTGTGTGTGTGTATACATACACAAAGTATATACACTGGGACAGCTTTAAGTGCTCTCTCTCTCTCTCTCTCTCTCTCTCACACACACACACACCTGTTGGGCTGCTGCCTGCCCAGAAGCAGGTGAGCCCCCCCCCCGCATCCCCATGAAGGGAGCAGAGCCCGCCCAGCGCCGCGCCGCCCCGCCCCGCCCCGCCTCCCCAGAGGCCCCCCCCCGCAGCCACTCACCGGCCCATGCTGCAGACGAGGCACTTCCGGGAACAGCTTGGGGGGGCCCTTCTGAAGGGCACACCGATTCGGTGCGTCCCCTTCAGGGTCCCTACGGGAACGCGGCCCCCGCACTCCCAGTTCCGTGTCGCTCCAGCCTGCAGCTCTGGGGCTAGAAGGGGAGGGGGGGCGGCAGCAGCAGTCTTAGTGCCGCCCCGGGGCGGGGTTTGCCTGCCTCTTTCCCGCCTTGCAGAAGAGCCCAGAGGACTCTGCTGCCTTCCCTGGAGGTAGGAGGGGGAATGTTCCTGAGCATGCCTGGGGCTGCAGCTTCCCTGCAAAGCACTCCTTGGGGTGGAGGCAGCCCCTGGTTAATCTGGAGGGGCGGGGGCGGAATGCACTCTGCCCATGTGCAGAGGAGCGGGGGGGTGGAATGCACTCTGCCCATGTGCAGAGGAGCGGGGGGGGTGGAATGCACTCTGCCCATGTGCAGAGGAGCGGGGGGGTGGAATGCACTCTGCCCATGTGCAGAGGAGCGGGGGGGTGGAATGCACTCTGCCCATGTGCAGAGGAGCAGGGGTGGTGGAATGCACTCTGCACGTGTGCAAGGCACCTAGAGGGTGGAATGCACCCTGCACTTGTGCAGGGGACCAGGAGGGGGTGCAATGCACCTTGCACGAGTGCAGGGGGACAATGGAGCATGCTAACCACCAAGGTTGGGACCCACAGTTTGAAAAACACTGATCTAGAGTACAAGTAGGGAGGGCAGGTATGCTGCAGAAAGATGGAAAGCAGCCACAGCTATGCCACACACACAGGCACCACCAGCCAGTTTAACCCTTTATGGTCTACCAAGCTTGAGCAGACACCTTGGTGGGTGATGTCTTTCCCACTGCAGAAAGCGGAGCATGGTCACCACCAAGGTATTCACGCTGGTGCTGGTTGTGCAGCCACGACGAGTCCTCCTGGGTCTGAAGAAGCGGGGCTTTGGGGCTGGACTTTGGAATGGATTCGGAGGGAAGGTGCAGCCAGGCGAGACAGTTGAGCAGGCAGCCAGACGGTGAGTGGATCAACTCCCAGCTCTATTTCCTTATAAGAACATAGGCCCCTCTCCCATGTCTGCTGTTTCCTTTTCATTTCATTTCAATCCCACCTTTCCTTCCTCATGGAACTGAAGCACAGCGCACCTGGAGAGGGGGTGTTAGTTTCCCAGACAGTCACCCATCTGGGCACTGATCACACCTGCTTAGCTTCAGCAAAGGTGAAGACATGTTCATCCCACATTTATATGCTGCCAACATGTTCATCCTGCATTTAAATGCTGCTGCTTATCTATATTGTATTAAAAGCAACTGCTTAACAAACTGATGGAGTGCCCTGGGGGCTGAGGATAAGAATAGGCCCTCAGTTAGGCTGTACTTGTCGTAAATGGCAACTAAACAGCCACCGGGTAGATGGGACTCTCATCTGAGAGAAGGAAAACTCTGATCCCAAACCTCCACTGCCTTGTGGCTATATCCAGTTGTGGAAAAGGCTTCAGGAGACAACCTTGAGGCAAAATCCGGAGCCAGAGTCCCTGAGGCAGTTCATGGCTGAACACAGTCACGTTCTGGCAACTCCTGCGACGCCGCTGGAACCAACCGTACGCCTCTGCCTTTCCATTGGACCATTTCAGCGACATGGAGAGGGGGGATTTGCTGCATGGGTAACAGCCTATCCTCCATACCTACTTTACCCAGGCTTTGCGCACTGGAGAGGACACTCTGTTCCAGAACCACCATTCAGAGCGTGACACCATAGTCTTCCGAGACTGAAGGATGCCAACAAGGTGTGCCCTGGCAATTTTAGTGCGCTATCAGTGTGCCATGAGATGAAGAAGGTTGAACATCACTGGTGTAGGGGGAACTCTCTTCTTTTTTTCTGGGAAGACAGAAGCATTCACCCTCATGCCCTGCTCCAAAGCTAACTCTACCCTTTTTGTTCAGGGAGCTGCAAGAAGAGAGCGGACTGACGGTGGACAGCTTGCAGAAGTTGGGCCAAATCACTTTTGAATTTGTGGGCAACACCGAGCTGATGGAAGTCCACATCTTCCGAGCTGACAGTTTCCAAGGCAATCCCACCGAAAGTGAGGGTTAGTCACAGCAGCAGACACACACATTCACCTCTCTTGTTTCTTTGTGTTCATCCCAAGCTTCCTGTATACAAGTGACGTCATGCTGACTACATGATATAGTAGTCTACACGACCATAGTGCATGCTGACTACATGACACCTCCAGGGTAAAAGAAAGTCTTGGGTCACCCCGCATGCACTAAGGTCAATACAAGTTCCTCCTGCTATCTGAAGTTTAGCCAGAAGCAGATGTGGGATGAGTGCACAGAACCTCTTGAGAGCTCTATGCTCTGTTTTCATCCTCATTGTTACTCTTCCCCTCTCTGTGTGGTTTTTGTCTCCTCCCTTGCAGAAATGCGCCCCCAGTGGTTCGACCTGGACCGGGTACCCTTCAAGAACATGTGGCCTGATGACGTCTACTGGTTTCCCCTCCTGCTCCAGAAGAAACGGTTCCTTGGCTATTTCAAGTTCAAAGGGCAGGACACCATCTTAGACTATACCCTGAAAGAGGTGGAAAAGGTGTAAGAAAAGGAGGGGGGGAAAAGATACTGGGGACTTTCCCAGCTGTTGCACACCACAGCCCACATTGGGCAAAAGAACAAGCCCTCAAACCTCCCCAATTAACCTCATCTTTGTCTCCTCAGGAAAGAATGCATCCATACCTCTTTGCCAGGCAGACTGAATGAAGCACCTGCTCCTTTGTAGAGAGCAAAGGACTACTACTAAAGCATGCCCCTAATGTTAGTCCTTTCACCTGCACTGCCCCCCTGCTGGTAACAAGAGGCTCTGTTTGGGAATTGGCTGCCAGTTCTGTGCTGTTGCTCTTACAATTTGTTAATTCTGTATTGATTTTTTAACTCGCCCTTCCAGTCTGGTTAAGTCATTTGCAGTCCGCCTAGTAAACAGTGGTGCTTTCTGGATTGAGTTCTAGCAAGGGGCCTGAGTTCTAATTTCCACAGTCAATACATGTTCTTTGCACAGCAGCGGCTCAGCACTTATCTGGGCAATTTATAGAGGCTTGAATTGGTGTGCCCTGAATCCCACGATGAGTTCGCCTTAGAGTGTCACAAGAACACTCACAGGGGTGCCTCGAGATGTCCCCGCTTACCTGTTCCCCTGGGCCCCCACCATCTTGGTTCTCGTGAAATCTCATGAGATTTGAGCATCAGCATCTTGAATCTCACAGATGCCCACCTGCTCAGTGGTTGGACAGCCCCTTGATGCTTTCTACTTTGAACCAACGGCCTATAGACGCCAATTATGGATGGATATATACATTTGAATACTGTTCCTCGACTCACAAGTATAGCTTTTTTTAAAAGTATACATGACTTAGGTAAATAACAGAAGGTAGAATCTGTGTTATGATCTTTGCCCCTTTTTTTCTTCCCTTTTTTCTCTTTTTCTTTGTGGAAATGGTTAAGTGTATATTGGTTATATACCTTTCACTACATGAAAAAATAAAGCTTAAAAAAAATCTTGGATGTCATCAGATTTCATGAAATCCATGGTGGCAGTGTCCAGCTGGGAAGAGGAGGCTGCAGGGGTTCCGTCCCCTGAACATAACTGGTATTTTAATGGTATACTGGCTCTGTTCATGGCCCCCCCCCCATCTAAACTAACTGCAAATAAGAACACATCAACCACGAAGTCCCCTTGTCCATACCCTCACTTTGAGTGGTCCTTGCCCCACATGTCAAGATATACCTAGATCACCCAACAGAGGTTTGCCAAAGTGATCAAGTGCCACCCATTCACCCAGATGCACCCGTCAAAATAAGTGGGAAGCATTTCCAATTAAAAGAACCTTTACATTTTTTTAATACAAGTTTTATACATCTCTTACAAATACGTAGTTCTGTAACATTTGTTAAGATTTCTCTTTGTTTGGAATGTTGTAATCTGTAAACATTTTTTTAAGGCTACCAGCTGTAGTATGTTGATCTAATTCCTGCAGTTTGATAAAGTGCTTCATTAAATAGTTTGCAGAAACTATTTTTGCAAAGCTGGGACGGGGAGAGAGAGAGAGAGAAGGGGGGAGTGAACAGGGAACACCTAATCCTAGCCTAGGATATTTCAAAACTTGCAATATCCAAAGAGACTGGAGAGAGGAGAAAAGCCCCTTCAGCTGATGGCTTAGCGAAGGAATTGCTTGCAAAGCAAAAGGAATCAAACTTTTTTTCCAGTTCTGCTTTATGAGGAAGAGGTCCCAGGTGACCTGCTTAGGCCCCGAAGTCCTTTATTGTTACCTGTTCTCCCACACACCTAAATCCTCAGGAGGAGGGCTGGCTCTAAACCACTTCAAAAGCTGTTCCCCAGGCAGAGATGAGATTTCCTTGTCTATCACAGCAACCTCCTGCTACATTCTTTAGATCAGGGATGTCAGACTTGTTTCATATAGTGGGCTGAATCACTTTCAAGCTGCCCGCTGAGGGCTGGAAGTAACATCATTGGGCGAGGAATGATGTCATAAAGCAGAGGATGGCCAGAAATATGCACTTTGTTCTTGCACAGACCCTCATTAGGCACCATCAATGCTATTTGGCCCACTATGAAATGAGTTTGACACGCCTGTTTTAGCCAAGGGATGGGAAGTGCTAACAGTCAGGCACTACTATGTACTGACGTCATCAGATCAATCCTGCTGATTGTACTAGTGGACGCTATGTTGGAGACAGCTGTGAACTGCTCAGGTGTGTGTGGGTGAACACCCCGCATTCAGCTGCTTTGCCACGCTTCTCATCCCTATCCAGCACCTTAAACGATGCAGTCCGTGTAATTCAAGGTGCAAGCCATTGCATGGAAATGATACAATCGGCTAATTTGGTTGGGCAAATGGTCTGGATTTGGTTGCAATCACAAAGAGATGCTTTCGATAACCTGCCTCTCCTGGGCTGAAAACCATTAGCTTATCTGAAAAGCTCTGTTTTAAATAAAAGAAGATCCTTGCTGCTTTGACTGAAGAAATAGAAAGGTTAATACTTTTAATCTTCACTCTAAACGCTTTCAAAAAATGTATATACTGTATTTAACATGTAAAAGGCAGAAAAGAGAGGTCAGTTTTTCTGCAGAGGAAAAGAACATAAGAACAGCCCCACTGGATCAGGCCATAGGCCCATCTAGTCCAGCTTCCTGTATCTCACAGCGGCCCACCAAATGCCCCAGGGAGCACACCAGATAACAAGAGACCTCATCCTGGTGCCCTCCCTTGCATCTGGCATTCTGACATAACCCATTTCTAAAATCAGGAGGTTGCGCATACACATCGCGGCTTGTACCCCATAATGGATTTTTCCTCCAGAAACTTGTCCAATCCCCTTTTAAAGGCGTCCAGGCTAGACGCCATCACCACATCCTGTGGCAAGGAGTTCCACAGACCAACCGCGTGCTGAGTAAAGAAATGTTTTCTCTTGTCTGTTCTAACTCTCCCAACACTCAATTTGAGTGGATGTCCCCTGGTTCTGGTGTTAGGTGAGAGTGTAAAGAGCATCTCCCTCTCCACTCTGTCCATCCCCTGCATAATTTTGTATGTCTCAATCATGTCCCTCCTCAGGCGCCTCTTTTCTAAGGCAGCCTTGGCACTGCAGGAGCCATTTGGTAGCAGTGAGGTTCTTCCTTCCTGGTCTGCTTTTGGACCCTGAGAAACAGGGAGGATACCAGGGCCAACCGAGTGATCCACTTGAGCCCTTGATCAGTGAACGTCCCAACACCAGTGCTGGGCATGGTCAAGTGGTCCTTGCACTGGTCTTGAGTTGGCTACTGTCCTCCTTACTGTGCCAGGCCAGTAACTTTTGCTTGAGAAACGAAGCAAATCAAGCTTCCAAAAACCAAGGCATGGAAGAAGAGGCGGGTGGTCTGGAGACAGCTTCCCAGGCCCTCTATCCAGGAAGGGCTTTGCAATGATGCACACGGTGGGACTCTCTCCATACTGATTTTTGCCTGGGGCCTGGCAACTAGAGAGTAGGTGGCAGTGGAGTAGCAACTGATGGGGGGGCAGTCACTAGGCCAGAAGGGGGTGCCACACAAGGTCCAGCCAAGATGGCAGTGGCAGCAGAAGCAGCAACACCAGCCATCCTTTGGCCACTGTTACTGCAGAGCCTGGCCGACGCCGCCTCCTTCTCCTCTTAGTGTTTCGGTGGCTTCGCAATCCGGGGCTGCCACGCCTTCATCCTCCTTTGGAGGCTCAAAGAGAACCTCCAAAGGAGGTGGCAGTCAGATCGCAAAGCCGCCTCCTCTTCCCGGAGTACCCAGAAGAGACATCACAACTTCACGTGACATTGCAACCTTGTCTCTGCCTCAGATTCTGCTGCCTCGTGCGACACCACTGGGAGGTAGCATCGCACTCGGGGCCAGATTAGGCCTAGATGCTCTCTCCAACCCTCAACACCATACCTGCTGCAGACCCAGGAAAGAGTAAAGCAGAAAGGCAAGTTTAAGGAAAGAATATCTGCCAGGGAAAAAAAAATACCCTTAGGAGTAAACAAAAGCAGAGCATAAAACAAAGCATTCTGGGATTAGGAAACTTGACCCCCCCCCCCCAGCACTTCAGAATGGAAACTGAAATAATTAAAACAACACAAAGGTGAGAGATTGTGTCTCTCTCTACACACTGTCACATTTCCAGGCAGCTGAGCAATCAGACAGCAGCTCCAAGCAGCAAACAGGTACAAATATAGCCAATGGGAGGATCCTGTTGAACACCTGTATGGAGTGGCGTCGCTAGAGGGTGCAGGCCACACCAGGTGATGTGCACAGGGAGCACCGCTACTCACCAAAGCTTTTAAAACCTTGGTATTTTCAAATAATACCATCATGTTATATATCAGTTGGTGTGTAATTTCACGCAGAATGCAATGCAACAAACAGCGTTGAAATATCTCTATTCTATCAAGAGTTATAGCCAAAAACCCAGGGGGGGCGACGGTCCATCACTATGCCCACTGCCCAGGGAGTTGCCCCGCCCACTGCATGGAAGGAGGTCCATCGTAGGGGTTACCCGTTGCCCTCTCACCATGTGATGCAAACCCTATGCGCTGTTTGTGCCCTCCCCTGCCCAGCCCAAGAGTCCCAAAGCATTAGCTCGAAAACAAGTTGTCCTGGGACAACGCCGGCAGCGTCAACGTGTTGCTGGATCCGGAGAAGAGGCAGCTCAGCTTGGGCTTCAGTTCGTTCCAGACCTTGCTCATCTGCAAGCAAGAGAGAAGATGTTCTCGAGGGAACACGATCTGGATGGCGGTGGATTTTCACACATGCACGTCCCACCAGGAAAATGCTCAACTTTTACAGAAATGTAACAAGGACAATGATACAGGCCCCTGATCATTTTCTCTTTGCAATGACTGGCTTGAAACAAACTCTCAGAAGCTGCCCAGGGTTCATTGCTTGCCTTTGCTCTTGCAAGTGTCTCTTAAAAGCATCATCTCCGCTGCCAAGATGAAAACGGCACATTTGCAGAAAAGACATACAGGGCTCAGTCCTAACCAACTGTCCAGCACTGATCTAGCCTCTATGCAGCCCCAAGGCAAGGCAACATGTCCTTACCTTGAGGAGTACCCCTTGACTGCCTCCCCACTGCAGGATGCAGTGCACACCCCATTGGCACAGCTATGTCAGTGCTGGAAAGCGGGTTAGCATTGCGCCCACAGAAGGCCACATTCAGCATAGAAATAAATAGCATCCAAAAAGGGCTGGGAAAACCAATAAATATCCTAGAGGCAATTCTGATGTTTTTGTGCTTTGTTAGTGCAAAAGAAGCAGGATTCATCTCAGAAAGGCACAAACACATATATAGTGTGTCCTCCTCGTCCGTGGGTTTGACATCCATGGATTTAAATACCCGCGGATGGCAAGACTGCTGCTGAAGTGGCTTCCAGTCGCATCCGGGATGTCTTCTGAGACATAAGGAGGCTGCACACAGCCCCCAGGAAAGCCCCCACCAATTGCACTGCCCTGTGGCCCCCCCACCCCGCAGATTTCATTATCCACAGAGTTTGGTATCCGTGGGGGTTCTGGAATGAATCCCCCAGGAATACCAGGGGTCCACTCTATGGGTCAAAAAGGGAATTTTGCCCAAGCCAAGTCCCAAAGGGAGTGCGATCACCCAGATGTGATGACACTCGAGGAAGGTGAAGGGAAAGACAACCCGTCAAACTGCCCATTTATGTTTCACAGGATGCAGCATTCAAGGGGCTCACCTCCTTATGGCCTTGGATCTGAGAGTTGACAAAGGCCCCCAAGATGTGAGACGTGAGAGGCAGATAAATATGGATCAGTTGGGTCTCTTGGTGCAGGCAGTACAGGGAAAAATAATTGCGCAGCTCCATTGTCAGGATCGCATTCTCTTGCTGAAAGAGAAGGGGGGGGAAGTAATTTTTAATGAAGATGTTCAGAGGACGATGCCCAAAGGGCATGATATAGACATAAAATATGTACACTGCTCCAGATGCTTTTTAATGACAGCATAGTCCTATCTTCATTTTAGAAAAGAGCCCCATTGCATGAGACCAAAGGCTCATCTAGTCCAGCTTCCTGTGTCACACAGGGAGCACACAAGACAAAAAGATGCCTGCTTCTTGATGCCACTCCCTTGCGTCTAGCATGTCAACTTCTAAAACCAGGAGGCTGCGTATACCCACCACGGCTGGTGACCTGTGATGGACTTTTTCCTCCATCAATCTGTCCAATCCCCTTTTCAAGGCATCTAGGCCAGCTGCCATCACCATGCCCTGTGGCAAGGAGTTCCACTGGGTCAAGAAATATTTTCTTTTGTCTGTTCTAACTCTCAATTTTAGTGATTCTGGTGTTGTCTAGACACTCTATCCATCCCATTGCACCCAGGGCTGGGGCACCTTCCTTATGAGGAAAGGCTACGGCTTTTGGGCCTCTTCAGCCTAGAAAAGAGACGCATGAGGAGGAACATGATTGAGACATACAAAATTATGCAGGGGATGGACAGAGTGGATAGGGAGATGCTCTTTACACTCTCACATAACACCAGAATCAGGGGACATCCACTAAAATTGAGTGTTGGGAGAGTTAGAACAGAGAAAAGAAAATATTTCTTTACTCAGCATGTGGTTGGTCTGTGGAACTCCTTGCCACAGGATGTGGTGATGGCGTCTAGCCTAGACGCCTTTAAAAGGGGATTGGACAAGTTTCTGGAGGAAAAATCAATTACAGGGTACAAGCCATGATGTGTATGTGCAACCTCCTGATTTTAGAAATGGGCTATGTCAGAATGCCAGATGCAAGGGAGGGCACCAGGATGAGGTCTCTTGTTATCTGGTGTGCTCCCCGGGGCATTTGGAGGGCCGCTGTGAGATACAGGAAGCTGGACTAGATGGGCCTATGGCCTGATCCAGTGGGGCTCTTCTTATGTTCTTAACTACAATTCCCAGGAAGCCTTGCAGTCTCTTGTTATCTGGTGTGCTCCCTGGGGCATTTGGTGGGCCGCTGTGAGATACAGGAAGCTGGACTAAATGGGCCTAGGGCCTGATCCAGTGGGGCTGTTCTTATGTTCTTATGTAGGAAGCATCTGCTGTCCTAAGCAGGCAAAGCCTATCATACCTCCGCAATTCGGGATTCCAGCTGCTCCACTGATTCAGGTTCCTTGTTCTGGACTGTGGCACTCATCATTTGCTTCTTCATCATGCTGTATTTGTGCAAGGCTCTCTGGTGCTTGTGAAGAACGCCCTTCTCGTGCCTCTCGCACAGATCCTACATTGCAAAGAGAAAAGTCAGATCATTGTGTCCAAGTCTTGGAGCACTGACTCTGGGAGAAGGGGTGGCAACTTGCTTGGCACCAAATAATATGGCTGCTATAAATTGTTCTGCCTCAATAGTGGCTAAACTATTGTTGCATTTTAAATGCCGGAAGAGAATTAGGATTTCCAGCCTCTAACCGGCAGGTGTGAAACTGCAGCCCGGAGGCCGGATCTGGCATCCAGAAAAGTCCATGTGGTGCTTTCCATTCCAAGCCACAGCCTCTTATCTTGCCAACTGATCTGCTCAGAAACTTGCTCCGGGAAGCTGCTTCCACACCGAAAATTGGGGTGCAAAGCCTGCTGGAGTGACAGATAGTGGAAGCAGCTGCCTGGCGCAAATTTCTGAGAAGATCGACAGCAACTGTTACCCTGCACATGCCCAATCTTGTCTGATCGTGGAAGCTAAGCAGAGTCAGGCCTGGTTAGTACTTGGATGGGAGACTGCCTGGGAATACCGGGTGCTGTAGGCTTATACCATAGTCTTTCCATGCCCGATCTCGCCTGATCTCGGAAGCTAAGCAGGGTCAGGCCTGGTTAGGACTTGGATGGGAGACTGCCTGGGAATACCGGGTGCTGTAGGCTTATACCTTGATCTCGGAAGCTAAGCAGGGTCAAGCCTGGTTAGTACTTGGATGGGAGAACGCCTGGGAATACCGGGTGCTGTAGGCTTATACCATAGTTTTTCGAGACTGAAGGTTGCCAACCAACCACGACTGTGAAACATGGGGCTGCAGTGCAGAATGGAAACAGCCACACAGGGATGGCTCTTTTTCTGAATGCAGAGGTCTGTGGTTTGGAGACCACTGCCTTAAGCAAATAAAAATTCTGGCTGCCAAGGTAGCCTTGAAGAAAAATACGTGGGCGACACCAAGCAAGAGCTCAGGTGCACAGCTTGGGCGTATCAGCATTCTAGATAGTTTGTAGCCTGCTCCATGACAAGCAGAAGCAGAACATAAGAACCGAAGAAGAACCTTGCTGGATCAGGCCAAAGGCCCATCTAGTCCAGCTTCCTGTATCTCACAGTGGCCCACCAGATCTCTCTGGTGGGCCACTCTCACACCAGATCTCTCAGGAGCAAACAAGACAACAAAAGTCCTGCCACTCCCTGTTGCCACTCCCTTGCAGCTGGCATTCTGAGCTAGCCTACTTCTAAAACCAGGAGGTTGCACATACCCATCATGGCTTGTCACCTGCGATGGACTTGCCTCCATCAACCTGCCCAACCCTCTTTTCACGGCATCTAGGCCAGATGCTATCACCATGTCTGTGCCAAGGACAATTAATCCCACAGATTAATGACACGTCTGGGTAAAGAAATATTTTCTTTCTAAGTTACGCAAAGCAAATAGATGTGGAAATTTGCATAATTTAGTCAGGGCTCAGACCGTCTTAGTACAGACACTGAAGGTACAGAAGCTTGGCATGTGGGGTTTCTTCACCTCCTCCTGTAGATGGTATAGTTGCAGCCCTGAAAACGGCATGACTTGCCACCATTAGGTCCTTCTAACGCCTCGCCTGGCCTCCCGGCTAGTCCCCAGCCAGCATTTCCCTCCATCTGGTGCAACGCCCTCCAGTGAACATGCACAGCTGTTTCCAAGCATGTTACACACACCCTGGCAGGATGAAAATAGGACTCACTTTATAGGCCTGGAGCAGATCCAGGAAGAGGTTCAGCTTCTCCACCACATCACTCTCTTCCTGTTTACCCTAGAAAGCGGAAGGGCAAGCAAAGGAAAGCGACTGTGTGAATCTGGGCAGCAGGGCAGGGAGAAAGTCATTTCCAAGGCTCCGGCCCTAAAATTTACTTGCTTCCATTTTCACCTGCCACATCTGAACTAGCCGGCTTCCTGAGCAGGGCCTGGGGGTGGTGACGCACAGTGTCAGGAGGTTCAGAACTGAGGAATGTGGACTGCATTAAATGTAGTTTAATGCGCACCACTGGGGCAACTCGCAGGCAGAAGGAACAACAGAGCAGATCCTTGCAGCTCTACAGCGCCACCCAGTGAATGGCAGAGGGGTGTACTGCATCTCACCAGCCCAGCTGGAAACGGTGATCGAATGTGCCAACAGAGGCCCAGGCTGCCGTTGTATACCAGCTGGCTTGGTGTGGGCAACTGGTCAGCCAGGTTGGTTGTTCTGTAGACCCCTCCCCTTGGATTTCTGCTTTTTGGAAACTGCACTTGCGGTAGAGACCACGCTACCTCCTTTTGGCTCGAGAAAACAGGCCAAGCCTTGCTTGGATCATGCTACTTGCCTCTAGTCTAGCCCCTCCAATTGATAACGAGCATTCCCACAGACTGGGAGGGTGGCCAACTCCAGAACTGTTTTCATCAGGGTATTTCCTGTGCCTCACCGGGGAGGGGGGGGAAGCAGCTGCAGGAGCTCACCTGCTGCACGGCCTTGTCAGCAAGCAGCGCAAATTCGACGGAGAGACCTTTCAAGGCCTGCTTCAAGTTCCCCCAAGTGCTGTTATTCAGGGCTGCCCACGAAGGGAGTGGGGTTGTGTCGGAACCCAAGGCGCTGTGGGAGGAATAGGTGGAGCTGTTAGGGTCAAGCAAGAGACTTCTGCAAAACCCACGGGATGCCCTAGAAGCAAATGCTGCCAGAGAGTCTGCACCAACCCTAAAAATGAACAGCACACAGAATTCTGCACCATGGTCAACAGGACACTGCAATGCATCTGTCATGTCGGCTGGGCAGACATGCTTACTTGCTCCAATAACATGGGTGTGTAACAGGTATCCCCAGGTATCCCCTGGGGGCTGGGGATAAGAATAGGCCCTCAGTTTGGCTGTACTTGTCGTAAGAGGCGACTAAACAGCCACCGGGTAGATGGGACTCGTCAGCCTGGGAAGGCAGCTCATCTGAGAGAAGGAAAACTCTGATCCCAAACCTCCACTGCCTTGTGGCTACATCCAGTTATGGAAAAGGCTTCAGGTGTCAACCTGGAGGCAAAATCCGGAGCCGGAGTCCCTGAGGCAGTTCATGGCTGAACACAGTCACGTTCTGGCAACTCCTGCGACGCCGCTGGAACCATCCGTATTGGCTTCTGCCTTTCCACTGGACCATTCCAGCGACGTGGAGAGGGGGGATTTGCTGCATGGGAAACAGTCTATCCTCCATATCTGCCTTACCCAGGCTTCGCGCACTGGAGAGGACACTCTATTCCAGAACACTATTCAGAGCGCGATACCATAGTCTTCCGAGACTGAAGGATGCCAACATAGTAACCACTGGAAATGCAGCTCGGACACCCCCCTTCTTCTGGCTTTGGAAATGTCACAGGCATGGATCCCACACTTTCATGGCCATCACTGCAGCCTCAAAGGCAACCATCTCGAGTGTTTACAAAGTGAGTGCCAGAGTGCCGATTCCACGCCCACTACCAAAATTGACACTTGCGTGATGAGTCGTGGTGATCACACAGCACTGGATTTTGTGCTGGTCTCCCACAGCGAGGGCTCATTTGGATCCAAGATAGGAACCAAAAGTGCTGAACAAGCTAACAGGCAGAAGGAACGAATGGTTGCTTGGTACAGACCGTCCTGAGCACACACCCTGGGGGCAGCCACTGCCCTGCCCTACTTCTTGTCCTCCTGATTCCCAGAGAAGCTCTAGGCACCTTCGGATGGCACAAGCTCTCTCTTTGATAGAGACAACAATGATTGCAAGTTCCATCTTGCTGCAGACTGAGATGGTTGCATTCAAAAGCAGGATCCTAGTCAGGCACCCAGTTTCCTCCCCCCCCCCCCAAGACACCCAACAATCACACACAGGACTGCCTGCAAAAAGAGAGCTCTCAGCCTGTCCCACCCACCTTAGTTCCTTTCCAAATATGAGGAGGTCTGAGGCATTGTCGACAGCTCGGGAGGCTATCCTTTCCGCCCGATCCCGCAGTTTGTAAAAACTATTGTAGATGTTCCGGATCAGTTCCCTGCTGGCGGCAAACTGGACCTGGATGTCAGCTGGCAGGAAGTCCTGCGGGAGAGCGCAAGAGGTTGGGCGATAGATCCTACAAGACTACAGACGGTTGTCAAAACACAATCCACAAATTGAAAGAGAGAGAAGCAAGTCAAAGGGGAAAGAAAGTGCGTGCAAGAGGGAGAGATTTGGACCAGCCAGAGATCCTCTTTGCAATTCCTCATCAATGCTCTTTGGTCAAGCAGGAGATTCTCCTCCCCCCCCATCCCCCTACTAGAGGGCTCCACACTCAGAAACTGTGGAACATTTAGTTCGCCACAGATTGCACTAGATGCAGAAGAAAAGGGACCTCACCCCCCCTTTCCTCAGCAAAATGGAGTAAGTAGCAAGTACTTGGGCAGGGGTGGTACTAGAAAATTTGCTAGGGTAGGAATCCTGAGAGCCAGGATGGTGCAGCGGTTCAGGAACTGGACTTGGACCTGGAAGATCCGGGTTCAATATCCACTCAGCCACTAAGCTTCCTCGGGTGACCTGGGACCAGTCACACTCTCTGTCTGAGCCTCACCTACTTTGCAAGGTTGTTATGAGGACAAAAGGAGGGGACGAACCATAAACACCATCCTGAGCTCCTTGGAGGAAGGGCAGGATAAAAATGTGGGAAATGAATTAATATTCTCCCATCTCTTTAAAAAAGCCGGCCAAAGTTTTTTTTTTTGGGGGGGGGGGGCAAACTGCATCAGGACAGCAGTGCTGGGGGAGGGGGGTATCCCATGTGCCATTTTCCAGCCCAGTCTCCTCGACCTGCTCTTGCTCCACCTGGGAGAATTTCCAGGTCCATAAGTGTGTTTCTTAACGGAGCATAGCACAGCCTGTGGGAACCAATGTACAATCAGAGAAACAGGCAGAGTGACAAGTTAACATCTCTCCCAGCATGACAAGTTCTGATGCAACAGGTCCACTCCTCTCCCACTCCTCTCCACTCCTCCTGGTACACAACAGTAACAAGGTTGTCCGTTCACCATTACCACCACCCCACACATACACACACAGAACTGGTTCTGAAGAGGAATTTAAGAAGCCAGGCAATCTAATCACAGCTCTACAGCATCTCATTCAACCCTAAGGAGAAAAGAACAACAATTCCAAAAAGGACCCTGCTTATTACGAGCTCCAGTAGATGGCGCTGTTAAGGACGTCCCCCCACGACCAAAGACGGAGTTAACTCTCTCTCTAATCCCTTTAAAAAGTCTGTTTTCTATGGGAAGTGAGTGGGCAGAATCTGTCTGGTTCTAATAGACAATGTATGTTGTGTAGATCTAGAAATAAACGTGTGTTGATATTAGGGGGGCAAAAAGAGTTCCCTTCCCCCCCCCCATCAAACGAGAGCCAACTTGCAAAACAGGTGCTTGCAACGGTGTGTCAAGTCGGGCTGCTGAAATTCCATCCAAGTCATCATGCGCAGATGGTCTCCAAGAGTGGAATTGCAGCCAAAGCCGCTCTTGACAATGCAAGATGCCTTTGGAATAAGGCACCACTCCAAGCAAAGCCTCTCAGGATTCCCAAGCTGGCCAAACCCGCTCCGGTTGCGACATGCAGACATGCATACCTTTGCCTGAGTCGCTAGTTTGCAAGTCAGAAATTCGTCTCCGACGCACTGGACCAACTCCCTCAACTTGTTCTGCACATCCTGGGAAAAAGGAGCAGAATATGTTTTTGTTTTAAAAAAGGGCAAAAAGCTATCAGGTGATTCAACCTCAAAGCAGCACATGACAACTGCAATCTCAGTTCACATTCCTGAGTGCTTCCCTTCCCTCAGGGATGTTGCAAAATTTAATTGCCTCTCTCCCTGGAGACCTAAGAAGCCGACCTCTTGCACCAGTCAGGCTACAAGCAAGGCCAACCTCGGAGTTTTATGGGCATTCAGGAAACAGACCAGCCAGCAACAACCCCTCCTCCCTCTGAAGCAAGAGGCCTGCCCTTTTTGCGCCCCCCCCTTGCATACCAGGGGCTTGTGGTCAGGGGAGGCTCTACCTCCCTAACTTGTCAAGCTCAGGCTCCCCCGTGATTGCACATGTGCTCCACCCAGTTTCTGAGTGATTGCACAGGGAGGGCAAGCTGCCACAAGCCCTAGTCTCTCCAGGACTGTCCGAGTCTCTCAGAGTAGAGCTTCCCAGCAATCCCCAAGAGGGCATGAATGAGGACACCACAACAAAGGCAGATCGCAGCTCAGCAGGCCCCAGGCAGCTGCCCAATTCCAATCCCAGGGGTTGGCATAGGCCATAGCTGGAAAGCACCTTATACCTGGAGCAATCACCCTCATCTGGGAACACTCCAATCCCCCCAAACCCCAGAGCAGGGGTGCCCTAACCCAGGCCCTGGGGCCACTTGCGGCCCTTGAGGACTTCCAATGTGGCCCTCAGGGAGCCCCATCTCCAATGAGCCTCTGGCCCTCCAGTGACTTGCTGGAGCCCGCATTGGCCCAACGCAACTGCTTTCAGTGTGAGGGCGACTGTTTGACCTGTCACATGAGCTGTGGGACGAGGACTCCCTCCACTGCTTGCTGTTTCACGTCTGTGATGCAGCAGCGGCAGCAAAGGAAAGGCCAGCCTTGCTTTGTGCAAGGCCTTTTATCGGCCTTGAGCTATTGCAAGACCTTCATTCATTCATATAGGTTCATCTTTAATATATTCATTTATGTAAACTTAAGTAAATTTATTCAAATTTGAAATGTAAATTAATTCTTTCTTCCCCCCCCCCCCCCCGACACAGTGTCAGAGAGATGATGTGGCCCTTCTGCCAAAAACTTTGGACACCCCTGCTCCAGAGAACCAAATCATCCTATTGGGCCAAAACTTGGATCGGGTTATATGTGCTGAAACAGCACTGAATGTCCTGCGTTTAGAGGCGTTCAAGTACGAATGCCTCCTTGTGAACTTTCAGGGACATCTGACTGACCACTGCTTGAAACAGGATGCTGACTGAGATGAACCTCGATCCCATATAGCGTTTCCTCCAGATATAGAACATCCTTTGGTAGGTTCTTTTGCTTATTTCCTATCCATTCCTGGTCAGTACAGATTTCAACCCTGCTTCACACCAAACACCCACTAAGATTGGTAGCTGGACTTCTGCCACTCACATCATCTCAATGCCCCCAATCCTATCAGAGCGACAGGATCAGGCACACACCCCTTAAAAATCATTTGAATCTTGCCACAAGCCTGGATATGCCTGGAAAAGCACTGCACGTCCTGTGAGCGGAACATTCATGCCTCCTGGACAGAGCCTAGGCGAGGGACTCCAACAAACCTCAGGTTTTCTCCTCCTACTTTTTAAATCAATTTATCATTGAACTATCATGTTTTATTTGGCCACTTTGATTCGCCCTGAACCAATCTATGTTGAAACTGTAAGCCCCCTGTGGACAGAACTACTGTATCAACCTGAATGAATGAATGAATGTATTAACCTGTAGAAAAACCCTTTAAGTCAGTGGTTCCCAAAGTGGTGGGTCGCGATCCACCAAGGGAAAGGGAAATGGGCCCAGGAAAGTGGCCTGGGAATGGTTGCCTCGACAGTGATCACAGCACTGTGGAGACCCAGGGGCTTTTAACCTTACCGGGGGGGGGGGGCTTTGTGCTAGACTCCGGTAGGGTCCAAGAGGCTCACAGTCGCCTCTGCAAGCCTCCCCCCTGCTGCACAGAGTTCCAGTCACACATATAGATGACCATGGATCATAGCCAAGAGTAGTAGCCTACAGCTATAAGGGCCCCTTGCTAGCAATCAGGTCAGCAATCGGAGTTTCCCGGCACACCCCACAGACACATGTTGAAACGCACTGCTTGGAACTCACAGAGCCACTGAAGGAGAGGAAGAGTTTCAGCAGCACGTCCTCCGAAAAAGGGGGGTGCCTAGCGACCAGGTTGATGAAACGTTTCAGCGCCCTCCGCCTCGTCTCAATGAACTCTCGGTCCGCTGCGGGAGGGAACACAATCAGAGCAGGGTATCATGCAGGGAGGCGAAGGCAGCCTCTATCCCTGAGAGGCAGAGGTGGGGGAGCTGTCAATAGAACTGAGCAAAGGATGGCACTTCTCACCCATGACCCTCTCCAACCCCGGCCTAGTGGTTAGCGCTGCACCCCCTCCGTCCCCTCTTCGTTCTGGCTTCCAAATCGGCAAATGTTTCTGGCTACCCACAGCATCAGTAGGAAATGGACCTTAAAAGCTGGATCCAGTGGTATGCTCTCATACTGACCAGTCCGGATTCACAGGCTATAAAAGCACCTCAGTTTGGAGGATGAATGCATGGGCTCCTCCTTTCAGAGGCAGAGCACTGATGCACTGTGTCAGGGTCGAGCCCTTGTCCGACCCCTGCCTTACCTGGCTGCAGGCCAGGGGCAGAACTGTCTGGCCATAGAGCCACCACCACCTCTCCAGCTGACCAGGTAAGACGTAGGGCAGCTGGGTGGGGCTCACCTGACCTGAGCAGTGAGCAGGGCCGGGTCACCATTAACCACCAAAGAGGAGGCTGGAGCTGGAGCCCCTGCCTGAAGACCAAGGGCCTCAGGTCCTGCCTCTAGGGTGGAGGACAAGGGTGTCGTGAACTCCCTCCCCCTGGCTTGGTCTGAGGCTTCCCTTGCAAGGAACCCCAGGAAGGTGGACACCCCACCCAGGGGTTCCAAGAGACCATCCAGCTGACCCTCAGCACCCCCCCAGAGACCCCCCTTTTGGGGGCTCCCCTCACACACTGCTTGCACTGTTTTCAAAATGAGGGAGTTGGATTCTCCCAACAGTATTTGGAAATTTCCTTTCCGAGCATGGTGGAGAATCTAGACCACAGCTGCTTTTGGGTCTGCCCACAATTTACGCAGCGACACCTCAGGCTGCTGGTTCACCATGAGACACAGCTGGTAACCGGCTGGGTCTCCAAACGCAGGCATCTCTCCCTCTGGCACGTCTGTGCCGCATCCTGTCCCCATCAGCTCAGCCTTACCTCCCAGCATTCGTTTCGGGGGAAGAGCCGGAACCATCCGGTAGGGGAATTTCTGCAGGAGCATCTCGTAGAAGACCACAAAGTCATTGTACCGCCGGTAGACTGAACTCTTGAAACGCTACGAGAGAGACAGAGAGGGAACCTTGCAGCACGTCAGCTTGAGAGCCTCACGGCATCAGTCTCCAAGCCTGTCTGCAAGTCCCAGCTCTCCAGAGACACGATTCCAAGCCAAGCAGGCCACCGAACCGATCCAAGGGCCCGATTCCTGCCCTTTGCTCCTCCACCCTCAAGTGGCATTTACCTTGCTGGACACTTCATACTCCACGTGTTTCAGGAAGAGGCCTTTTTTCTCGGGGATGAGCTCCACCTGGACAGTGTCCTTGCCCAACAGGTCTTGCAGGGTGTGAGAAAGCACTAATGGATTCCCCTGGGGCATCTGCATCGGAGGCTCCTCGGGCTCCTTCAGGTCACTGATCACAGGCTTGGTTGAGTCTAGGGGAGGAGGAGGTTTGGAAATAAGCAAGCCAGGCTTGGATGAGAGCAGCTTGGCTTGCAGCTTGCTCCTTTGCAATCTGCCCTGAGAACAGAAGCGAGCACCACCCAGCAAACAGCTCCTCCCAAAACACAGGGAGTCGGCTCCGCCTGCCTAGCCCAAAACTTGGGACATCCCTGATCACACCTCAGCACACAGCTGCTCTCCTCGGGCAGGTGCCAAGCTCTGCGCTGTCGGCGAGCCAGCCGAGAGGCCCGAATTTCCTGCCGAGCTCGCTCCGGCTAAAGCAAACATCTGTGAATCCCTGAGTCGGCATTCTGGGATTCCGCTCACGACAACAACTTGGGGAAGGAAAGAAGCGATTATTTTACCTCTCACCTCGGAACAAACATTTCTAAACATTTCCCTTGGCCATCGAGGGAAGGGAAGATGCCTTGTTTCGCAAGGACTTGTGGGGGGAAAAAAGGGGAGAGCCATTGGGCTAGTTAGGCCAACTTTTTAGCACCAGGACCCACTTTTTAGAATGACAATCTATTGGGGCTCGCCAGAAGTGATGTCATTAACCTGGAAGTGATGTCATGGCCAAAAGTGACATCCTCAAGCAGGAAAAAATTTTTATGACAAAATCAAATCAATCAAGTACATTAAAAGTTTGCAAAAAGTTTAAAATTTTTATTTAAAATCAGGAAGAAACCTCCGAAGCCTCCCAAGTTGTTGTTGATCTGTTTAAAAAAATTCCCCAAACATCCCAAAGGCTGCAATTCTATCCAGCCTTACCTGGGAGTAAGCCCCATCGACTATCATTGTTCAAAACATGTACGTAGTAGCCTGGTAAAAGAATAGATCTGTAACATGTCCCCAACTGCAGTCACGTACCACGGAAGCATCAAGTTCGATAGATTAAAAATAAAATGCACGTTGAAATGAATGGGGACCCACCTGAAATTGGCTCGCCACCCGACAAGTTTTATAAATGCTGGGCTAGGTAGTTCCAGCTTCAAGAGACCAAGTCAGGCACTGAAGTGGAGTGATGTGAGGGATGACAGTTTCCCTGCAATCGTGGTGTGACTACGTGAAGACTATTATTATTTTTTTTTCATATTTCTATGTCACCCTTCCTCCATGGAGCTCTCAGGGTGGAGTACATGGTTCCTCCCCGCCTTGTGTTCTCCCAACAACCCTGTGACATAGGTTGAGAGAGAGTAACTAACCCGAGGTCACCCAGGAAGCTCCGTGGCTGAGTGGGGATTTGAACCCAGATCATCCAGGTCTGTTTAACAAAGTAGTATTCGTACCTCCTTCCTCCTGTGATAGTCACCGTCTCCCTGCATGGGGGCGAAGGGGGTGGACTTAACAATATTTATCTATGTAGAAAAGTTATGATCAGGCGATACAGAGACTTGCAAAGCCATAGAAATGAGAAAGAACTTAAGAAGAGTCCTGCTGGCCTCCAGGCCAGACACCCATCTAATCCGAAATCTTGCTTGTCACAGTGACCAACCCCATGCATAAAAACTGAAAAATGGTATACAAAAATATCCCAGTTAAATATAAAGGGTCTTTTAAGAGTGCTGGCCTGAGCATATTTACTCAGAAGTGAATCCCGCTGTGTTTAATTACTCACTGGTATGACTCAGGAATTACTCCCTTATAAATCTGCATAGTACTGAAGACTTAATATAGCATGAGTAACACACTGTCCCTCAGATAGCCCTTGCAAAAGCTGATTGCTTTAGACATTAACACATGCCCTAAGATGAATGTCTCAGTTTGCCTCCTGAGATGCGTCATCTCAGCTCAGGTCCTTGAAGAAAGTTTCAAAGGCAGCACTTGAGCGCACCTGCTGATGATGTCATAGCTCCTGGTTGGCCACCTTCAGTCTCGAAAGACTATGGTAGAAGCCTACAGCACCCGGTATTCCCAGGCGGTCTCCCATCCAAGTACTAACCAGGCCTGACCCTGCTTAGCTTCCGAGATCAGACGAGATCGGGCATGGAAAGACTACGGTATAAGCCTACAGCACCCGGTATTCCCAGGCGGTCTCCCATCCAAGTACTAACCAGGCCTGACCCTGCTTAGCTTCCGAGATCAGACGAGACCGGGCATGGAAAGACTACGGTATAAGCCTACAGCACCCAGTATTCCCAGGCGGTCTCCCATCCAAGCACTAACCAGGCCTGACCCTGCTTAGCTTCGGAGATCATGGTATAAGCCTACAGCACCCGGTATTCCCAGGTGGTCTCCCATCCAAGTACTAACCAGGCCTGACCCTGCTTAGCTTTCGAGATCATGGTATAAGCCTGCAGCACCCGGTATTCCCAGGCGGTCTCCCATCCAAGTGCTAACCAGGCCTGACCCTGCTTAGCTTCCGAGATCAGACGAGACCGGGCATGGAAAGACTACGGTATAAGCCTACAGCACCCAGTATTCCCAGGCGGTCTCCCATCCAAGTACTAACCAGGCCTGACCCTGCTTAGCTTCCGAGATCAGACGAGACCGGGCATGGAAAGACTACGGTATAAGCCTACAGCACCCAGTATTCCCAGGCGGTCTCCCATCCAAGCACTAACCAGGCCTGACCCTGCTTAGCTTCGGAGATCATGGTATAAGCCTACAGCACCCGGTATTCCCAGGTGGTCTCCCATCCAAGTACTAACCAGGCCTGACCCTGCTTAGCTTCCGAGATCATGGTATAAGCCTGCAGCACCCGGTATTCCCAGGCGGTCTCCCATCCAAGCACTAACCAGGCCTGACCCTGCTTAGCTTCGGAGATCATGGTATAAGCCTGCAGCACCCGGTATTCCCAGGCGGTCTCCCATCCAAGTCCTAACCAGGCCTGACCCTGCTTAGCTTCCAAGATCAGACGAGATTGGGCATGTGCAGGGTAACAGTTGCTGTCATAGCTCCTGCTGTAAGAAAAATCCACTTCGTCTGAACATTGTGTCATTTTATGCACATTTATCGTCCCCCCACCCTGGGAATAGACCCCAGGGAAGATGCTCACACAACATCCAAGATTATAATTAATCTCATATTATATTAGGGAGATCAGGATTGGGGGGGGGGGGATGAGGCCAAGGGAGAGAAAGGAGGACTAACAAGGCCAGCTAGTCAGTCCATGTTTGAATCAAGGCTTAAAGCAGGAATCATAGAATTGGAAGGGGCTCACAAGCACCCATGAGGTCATTTAGTCCAGCCCCCTGCCTGTAGCAGGAAATTGTCCTAGAGCAGTGGTTCCCAAACTTTTTCGAGGCCCTAGAGGCTGCTGCTTGATTTATTAATGCCAAGGGGTGTGGCTATAATGGTGATTAGGCAGCAGTGCCTCCCCCCCCCCCCCCGGTATCAGCTTGTGTAACCCTTGATGCACAGAGCCTAACCTGCATTGTCAGTTTCATGACCCACCAAAAACTGAATCGTGACCCCACTGGTGGGTCATGGACCCACAGATTGAGAACGTCTATCCTAGAGCATCTCCAGCAGGTGTCTGTGGAGACTTTGCATGAAGATCTCCAGCGAGGGCGAATCCACCCCTTTCCTCGGCAACCTGTTTCACTGCCGAACCACCTTTACCATCATAAATGTCTTCCTGATCTCCAACCAGAAGCCGAGAATTTGAACCTGCATTAAACACAATAGGATTCAGTTCTGAGGAAACCTTCCTAGACCAGCACTCTCCAATAGACCATTCCAATTTAACCAGGATGTTTTTAAAGTACTGCTCTGCAGTTGTTATATGAGGGGCTCGCTCCCCTGCTCCTAGCCCACACTCTTAAGCCACTTCCTCGTCTCTGTTGAAGATTCCAAGATTCTGTGGTTCTTCCTTCCACATTCCAACAGGAAACCCACAATTCCACAGACCCATCGCTCCAGAGTGCAGACCAGGCAGGCAGGCCATTGACAAGGCATTCTCTTTCTGAAGCAAAAACCAACACCCCACGGGTGACACGGTACACCCCACGGGTGACACTGTACTCCCCACTGGGTGCTCCCCAAGGCAAGTATGGGTGACAGCGGCCCTGCGTCAAGATTCCTGGAAATCATCCATTTCCTGGGGAAAGGACTAGCGAGGCAATGAGGTCCCAGCTTTGCAGAGGGCGAAGGGAAGAGAATAAAAAATGCAGCTTAAGCCCGCAGTGGCACTAATTCACAAAAGCTTCCAAATCACCTGGTCACCTTTACACGCCAAGGTGCAGCGAGCTCGGCCGGCGGAGGACACAGCTTCTCTCTGGCAGTGGGACAGACGGCGCAGAGTGGGACCGACCGACGCAAAGAGCTGAGAAAGATGGCAAAGAAGCACCAGGCTTTCCTTTTATTGTAGAAATGTACACCCACCCACAGGCAATCTTCCCTTTTTCTGTTCTCCAGTAAGTCCCTTTTCGAACCGCGTGTCTTGGGAAACCCCCAAGATCCCCTACTTGTCTTGGGTGTTACGTCACGCTTAAAAAAATTATCTCTTTTGGCAGTAGTATATCTAGAGGGGGGTCACAGCCCCCCCAGCTTTGAATCACCTGGGAGCCCTCAACCCCTAGCAACGGCACTGCTGCCCAGTGGGTACTTACCTGCTCTGTCGGGCATGCTGTGTGGATCCAGTGCCGACAGAATGGTGCAGACCTTCCTGCTGGTGCTGCTTACTCACTGGGTGTCGCGGAGCACTTTATGGAGCTTTTGCAACGCCCAACACCGGTGCAGTGAGCACTACGCCATTGGATAGGATTGTGCTGAAAATCTGCTAAACTGGCCGGCACCTCTGTGGAACCTCACTGTCCCAGTCCATATTTAACTGACAACACAGCCCTAGTCTCTCCCCCCCCACCCCGTTTTAGCTCTGGTGTGTAACTAGAAGAGGAACTGAAAGAGAAAAATACTGAAAAAAAAAACTGCTTTAAGCACAGAGGGGTAAATTTGGTTTTATTATATTACACTGTAAGTTCCCCCACACTTCTGCTTGCACTGAGGTTTTGATCATATGCAGATTGAATTTAATCAATGAATTGGTTAGAAGGAGGGTAGTCAACCAATTTAAAAAAACTTTAGCTGATTAACTCATTGATTTAGTTATTGAATCTACATACATTTGCATACGAAGTGGAAAAATACTCTTAGGGGGTAAAAAAAAAAAAGCACCAAACGCATCCTTTTATTTAGATGATGCATGGACACATTTTAGCAGTCATTTTCTGAATAGAGGCATTCCCCATTTGGTCTCAAGCAGGAGGGAATGCTTAAGGAGTAAGCTCCACTAAGCACAAGGGCATTTATTAGTGAGTAGACATGCAAAGAATTGCATTGCTAATTTGGTGCTTACCAGGTGCGCTTTTAATCTAATTCTTTAACGACTGATTAATTCGGTCACCTCTTTAGTCCAGTGTTTCTCAAACTGTGGGTCGGGATCCACTAGGAGGGTGGCGAGCCAATTTCAGGGGCATCCCCATTCATTTCAATATTTTATTTTTAATATATTAGACTTGATGGGACGTGACTGCATCTGGGGAAATGTGGCAGGTCTGTACTTTTAACAGGCTATATATATGCTTTTAACAATGATAGTAAATGGAACTTACTCCTGGGTAAGTGTGGGTAGGATTGCAGCCTAGGACTGTTAAAAATTTTCGTGCTTGATGATGTCCCTTCTGGTCATGACATCACTTCCGGTGGGTCCTGAGAGATTCTCATTCTAAAAAAGTGGGTCCCAGTGTTAAACATCTGAGAACCACAGCTTTAGTCTACCAAAATGTTCTCAAATACAGTATATATTCTAATCAACTAACTGAATAGACCTGGTTGTTTCTTCTCTCCCTGGAGGCTGTTGGATAATCTGAGTTTACTGGCCCTGTTTAATTGGACGCGCAACATCTTGCCATTTTTAAAATTGGTTTTAGTGTTGCATCACTGGGTTTTACTGCAAAAGAAAAAGTGTTCAACAAAATGTGGAAAGCCGATCTTACTGGAAGCCATTCTAAAATCCCCTGGGTGCTTTTACCCTTGTGTACTGTAGCCCCTAATGCTCCTAGATGGGTAATCAACAACATAATGAACGTTAAAGATTACAGATTCTTGCACAAGAAAGAATGTGTGTGAGTTTAAACATCTTTCTGCTGACTCCAGGCTAGAGACAATGCTGAGAAAGCAAAGCAGGAGGCCTATTTCACCCACATTCCCACTGCTCCAGCAACCCTCTTTGTGACCAACAGAAAATCATGTGCAAACAGTTTGCTATACAGATATCAAGACAAACAAGCAAACAATCCACCCATTTCCTTAAGGGAGGCACCTCGGAGCATTGCAAAAGGCAGGTAGGTCCCCAAACCATCCAACAGGGACATTGTACCCAGGGCTGGGCTAATTGCCCCAATGCAAAATAGGAAAGAAAATAACGTCACGTGAATTGGCAAAAGCATCTTCCACGCTTACTCGAGGAAGTGGGCACCATCCAAACAGCGTAAAGCTTGCTCAGAGCCCATGTATTTCAATGGTGGAGAAACTGTAACTGTCTCATTTAGATCAACAGTCCCAATCCATTTGTTGCACTCCACCAATGGACTGGAAAATTAATATTCCACTAATATTGGAAAACTACAGACATTCTGTCGAGTGGTGGATGAAAAGTTATGGACTTTGCAGGAATGGATAAACTTATGATCTTACTTAAAGAGAAATCTACAGAAAATTTTATCACCAACAGGAAACCAATTATTGATTTTTCTGCAGGAGAAGGTGAGTTAATGAGTTGTGGATTGGAAGATTAGATTGAAAGGAACAGAGAACATTAATCTGAAAGAATCTGAAAGGGAAAACATAATGAGGAGATAAGAGGGGCTGTTGGAGATGTAATGTACATATGGGTGGAAATTTAGATGTATTTTAATAAAGCTGTAAGTAATTAGAATATTTGACTTCACCCCTGCTACATTATTAGAGGTATTTTTCTTTACTTTTCATGTATCTCCAATGTTCTTGTTTGTTTTTCTTTTCATTTAATTGTGTTTTATTTTTTTTCTTTATCTTTTATTATAATAAAGAAAATACAGAAAGCATTTGTTGTGCTCAAGTGCCATTTGTTCCTAACAATCCTAACCCCTTAGTGCTTTCCAGCACTGGCATAGCGGTGCCAATGGGTCATGTGCTGCATCCTGCAGTTGGGTGTCGCTCACGGAGGCCTCCTCAAAGTAAAGGAATGTTTGCTCCCTTAACTTGGAGCTGCATTGCCCTGATGTCAGTGCTGGAAAGCACTGACATAAAGGGTTAGGATTGTGTCCCATGTTCAACCTGGCTTGGGGGCCAAAGAGCCTTCAATGCACTCAGCTCTGAATCCATCAGGGCTCAGGGAGCCTTTGGTATGCTTTCCAATCTCTGTAGCAAAGGAACGAGGGAATGGACTCAACAAAAAGGCAGCTCGTTGTTTAAAATTATTTTACTATTTACTGCAACAGGCCATGCGATTCCTGGCACAAATACATGGGTAGGAGGTTCCGGAGCACTGCCTACATCGATCTCTTAAGGCAGCCCATGGAGACGCCCCACAGTATAAAAGCCTGGAGTGTGGGGGAATAAGTCCAGCCAGGGAAGTCTCTGCCAGGGAGTTCATGGCAAGCCTGGAGGTTAGCATCCTCCAAAGCCGCTCAGCAGTTCATTTATCATCTCGCTGGCACTGAAAGGTGAGGAGCAGGCCCAAGGCAAGGAGGGTGGATTATGGTGTGTCAGGCCATTGGTATGAGAGCTCCTCATCCAGCCAGACACACACTAAAGTTGCAAACACCCCACTAAACTGGAGGGCATGTGGCTACCTCCTTGGAAAGAGCAGCTTATTTCCCTTTCAGCAAACAACAGGAAAAAAAACAGAAGTAACCGTACAGCCTTTCTTGCACCCCGCCAAACCCCTTCTCTCTCCATGTTTAGCAACCCTTGCCCAGGGTTCACATCAGATTGTGATGCCCCCTTCAGAGAGGCTTCTTGGCTCCAACCCAGGCAGGCCATCAAACCAGCCATGGCAGAGGCTTTACCACCTGTGGACCAGCTTCTTCACCCACCCCCCCACCCCATGATAAGACAGTTTTGGCCCCCTGATGGTACAGCTCTACGCTCCCCACTCGTTCTATCACCCTATAGCTAGAGGTGGGAGAAAACAGTTAAATTTTTCACAGATTTCAGTGTTTCCCAAAGTTAAGAAGCGCAGAAAGCGGTGTGATGTGCTTCTATTCAAAATTTCCATTGCAAGTATAAATCATAGTAGCTTTAAAAGTGTACTAGGTGCTATAGTGTCAGCAGATGCAGCCACAGTCATTACCCCCACACACGCCCCATTAAATAGTAAATAAAAACAAAACCGTTGTATTTTTTTGAAGTCTCCTGGAAGCTGGAAGTGACACCATAAGAGGCTATGACCATAGAGGAAATCTTAGAGGTCAGTGTGCCATGAGACAAAAAGCGTTGACAATTGTTTTTTTTATAGCACGATGAAAAACACTGGTAAGAAAACACAACATCCAGCTCACCGATTACTCCCCATTGAAACACACTTTTTCCCACTGAAGGCATCACAAAACAATCCTCATGGTGATATTTTTTTAAAATGCATCTCTCCTTCAAGGTCTCAAGGTGGCCAATGGTGCAAAAATTAACCACAAACGAGCAGCAATAAAACAACACGGCAAGGACAAGGACAAGATTACGTCAAACTGGCCATCGGCCCTTACCGAAAGCTTCCCCAAGCAGCCTGCTCTCCACCAAACGGCGACACATCAACAGCTATGGGGCCAGATGAGTTTTCCTGGGATGCAAAATAATGGCGGGGTCTTCAGCTGAAGCCCCGATCACTCATGGCTGTCCTCAGCCACCAAGACTCAATTGACACAGCGACACACTGTCGGACTTCTGTTGTTGCCAGGCTTGTGGAAACATACATGGCCAAAAGAGAGTTAATTCCCAACGTATATAAGTAGAGCTGTGCTAGATCAGGCCAAAGACCCATCTCGCCCAGCTTCCTGTGTCTTACAGTGGCCCACCACTGAAAGGGCATACAGAGATCCACTTTGCTGGATCCTGTCAGCTTTACAGGCAAACTGAAGGAGTTCTAGTTTAAATTTTAAAAATGAGACTACTTGAGAGGCATCAGCAGCTAGGATCCTGAACCATTTGGCATCAACCCCGACACACTGAGAATTGATGTGACCATCAAAGTCTGTCTAGGGGAGTGGTCCAGACTAGACAATTTGGCAGACCAATCAACATTCGCTCCAACGAAAGTGATCAAGAGACTCAACTTGGAAGGGGAGTTCAGCAGTTATCAGAGAGGGGCCACAGAGCACAGAGTCAGGGAGAGAAAAGACGGGTCCTCAGGGATAGTCCATCAAGGAAAAAAGACAGTCAAAGGTTCATCATTGCTATCTTAAGTTGTGATCTGGAAAAGAAAAGGCTGCTCTAGGAGCCCAGATCTCCCTTTCCCAAAATCCAGATGTTTCCCTTACATTCCAGAGCCAGAAATCTGGACACAATAATAAAGGAATCATTCATCGGCACTTCCTTTCCTTCTCCCTTGTCTTACTCTAAAGAGAAAAAAAAAAAAGACTCCGGAGCCAGCCTGTAGATAAAATACAAACTATGAACTAAGGCTGGGACTGCATGGAGATCAGTCTCACAAAAATCACTCTTAGGGCCCAATCCTATCCAATTTTCCAGTGCTGATGCAGCTGTGCCAACAGGGTATGCACTGCATCTTGTAGTGGTAGAGGGCAATCACAGAGGCCTCCTCAAGGTAAAAGAATGCTCTCAGTGTTCTATCAGGCAGATATTAGCCAGCCTTCCAAAACCCTACATGCCCAGTAAAAGCTCCCTAAGTGACTCACGACCGGAAGTAAACAACATCACAAGGAGATAACACAACCGCTCTTCACGGAGTTCTGGGGTGGAAGGGGGTTGGGGGGTTGTGGGTTTGAGAGAGGAAATCCCCAAGGACATCAGCATTGCTCGAGTTCATCAGAATTTGGCGTAGAGAAGGTCATGCAGAGATTCGGAGTTTTAAAAAACTGCTCTCACTTCTGCAACTCTTTGCTTCTTCCCCAGCCAGGAAGATCACACACACACAGAGAGAGAGAGAGAGAGAGAGAGAGAGAGAGAGAGAGAGACCTCTCCAATACGAATCAGCTGGGTTATTCAAAATATTCTTTCTCCAATTCAACCCATTTTTCATAGACCGGTGGGACTCCAGGCTAGGGCCAGCGTTGCTCCAATCTCATCCTGGCCATGGATTCATTGGGTGGTCCTAGGCCACCAAAGTTGGCTTCAGCTTCTCATCAGTAAAACGAGTAGTGTAATTAATCTGTGGACCTCCTTGCCACAGGAAGTGGTGTCTGGCCTAGATGCCTTGAAAAGGGGATTGGACAGATCAAGGGAGGAATATTCCATCACAGGTTACAAGCCATGAGAAGTAGGCTATCTCTGAAGGCCAGGTGCAAGGGAGTGGTCACAGCATGCAGGTATCATGTCCTGTGTTGTCTGCATCCCTGCATCCCCTTAGTGACGCCGCTGGCTGCACTATCTCAATGGACCCAATCCCCTCCACCTCAGCCAGAATTAGAAACTGACTTTCTCACACTTGGAAAACCCTGGATTGATGCATCCATTCAACAGGCATAAGAGAAAGCTCCTAAAATGAATTAGTCATCATACAGACCACACACACACACAGCGAGTCCCACCTGCTTCTCCCTGAAATAATTTAAAACCACATTTTGTGCAAAGGTAACTTCCGTGCAAGCTTGTGTGCTTTTTTCATATCAGTTAAAGCTTGGCTGCTAAAATGATCACACACATCTAGATTTAATCAGCATGAATACCTGTAGGGATGCTATTTGTCAGGGACGCTTCCCATCTTTTTAACAAGTACCGACAACCTAGGAGCTCTTGAGCTTTAGCCTGTAGAAAACAGGCTTGAAAACAGCCACTCTGTTATTCTCCTATGTGAGTACCACTTGCCCCCAGGCGATTAGATAGGGAAACTTCCAGGTTGTAACTGTGCCACCAATGACTAACAGGTCTTTGCAGGCAAGCAGGGGTTTGGGACCAAGGTCTGTGATATCTTTATTTGAAACAGTGCAAAGGCAAAGCAACATGAGCCTCCATTTGTTTGAAAAAGGCTCCGTCCTGCAGTTTAATGAGCTTCCTGGGCGACTTGCAATAAAACAAAGGTTGAAAGCAATCTCCGAAAACACAGAGACAGCCCTAGAACGACAGGAAAGCAGATAAATAAAACTGCACGTGAAAAAGAGCACAAACGAAAACCAAAGACATAGAAATGTCTTCCTTTGGTGCCTGAAAAGTGATAGAATTTGGTGTCCAAAACTACTAAGCAGTGCAGTAGGCCAGCCGGGTCCTTGTCAGTGAACGCTCACGTTTTGCCCCTCTGACCCCATTTCTTACTCGACAGCACAAGGATTAAAGCGCAAGAGTGTGCATTAGCCTCAGTGACAAACGTCACCACAAGCTGATCCTGATAACTGGTGTACCCGACCGTTATCAGGAAGAGGCATGAATGTTGGCAAGCCAGGGCAGGAGGTTATCTTTCCGTGCTGAATATTGGAATATTTACAGCCTAGCTGTTGGGTAGAAGGACTTCCACATTAACTCAAAATATGTATTTTGAAACTAGGTGAACCCAAAAGCCTTCATCCTCGTTTTGGACAACTTTCTGGGAGAAGAGGCACCCACACACCTCCCCTGGACACTGTCTCTACGATATGCAGCCCAAATGTTGCACTATACTGGTGACATAATTGCTGCCCTATTGAAATGATTGCTGTTTGAAACCAACATGCTTTCAGGCTGAAATTGACCCAGTGGGGGTACACCAAATTGGTCCTTGCTTTATTTTTTTAAACTATTTTTAACTACGAACTATGAACATAATTTAGGCCACAAGCCTAACCAGTTCTACTTAGAAGTAAGTCCTATTGTGTTCAATGGGACTTACTCCCAGGAAAGTGAGGTTAGGATTGCAGCCGTTCAGCCCAATCCTATGCATGTCTACTCGGAAGTAAGTCCCATTAGAGTCGATGGGGCTTACTCCCAGGAAAGTGTGGATAGGATTGGGCTGTTAGTTATTGACTAAACACTATCTCCAGAGATGGAGAAAACCATTTTCTTTGGGGAGGGGCAGTGGATTTCAATGTTTCCCAAAAATTAGAAGTGCAGAAAGCGGCACTATTTGCTTTTATTTAAAATTTACATTATAATTATAATCATAGCTTTAAAAGTGTAATGATGTAGGTGGTTATAGTGTCAGCAGATACATCCTTACAGCCCAATTCCAGCCACACTTTCCTGGGAATAAGACCCATTGACTCTAATGGGGACTTACTTCTGAGTAGACATGCCTAGGATTGGGCTCACAGTCATTGTCCATGCACTTCCCATTAAATAATAAATAAAAACCAAATAAAACAGTTTTATCTTTTTGCAGATTTTGGTTATATGTATGTATGTATGTATGTATGTATGTATGCATATATGTGCGTGTGTGTGTGCGTGTGTGTATACACACACACGCACACACACACCTTTTTTATTTACAAAAATTAAAAGTGCAGAAAGCGGTGTTTTTATTTTGTTATCACCATTTTCTCCCACCTCTGCCCATATCTATATGACTGGGGTTGTCTCCAAACATAATTGAACATGGTCAGGATCATAAACTCTGCTTCTACACCAGCCATTTTCAACTACTGTGCTGGGGCACACTGGTGTGACGTGAATGATCTGCAGGTGTGCCACGGGGGTTTGGAGGAGGGTCCTTTATTAGCAGGGCCATTGGGGGATGTGCGCCCCCCACCAATTGCTATTGGTGTGCCTTGCCAATTGTCAAAAAAACTGATGGTGTGCCTTGACAATTTTAGTACCTTGTCAGTGTGTCATGAGACAAAAAGGGTGAAAATCACTGTTCTACACTGCAAAAGAATCTCCCTTCAAAATCACTCCTTCCTTGAGCTGCAACCTATTTTCCTCCTGATCCCAAAGCAAGGCCTTTCCACCCCACCCACCCCCCCATCCTTGGACAAACCAATTCCAGTGACACCGATCTATCAAGGCCATCAATGGCCGAGTGTACACAAAGCATCAAAGGACCAGCTCTGATGCAGGCCACCATAAAAATGAGTTCACAACATATCTATCTGGTCACGGAGAAAGCATCTACAAAAGCATTGCAGGGGTAGTCTGTGCCAGCAGTTTGCTACATGACTCTGTTTACTGTGCAAAATGAAAGAGACCACCTTAAGAGGAAAACAGAATAGGGATGTCCTTAATTCACCTCGGCAGCAGCAGAGGGCATGCTTCCTCATTAATTCATTAATTCACAGTGCCAAGTCCTGAATGCTACACAGTGCATGTCAAAACTCGTTGGGGTTGAAGACACTTTTCCTATTTGCTAAGCTGCCTTATGGTGCATTTGGTCATTGATCTACCAAACTATTGCACGGGCTGGAGCCAGTTTCCTAGGGTGTGGGTGGGTGGGGGGTTCCCTAGCCCTACTACAAATAGTAGTAGTCGGTCAAATCTTTGATCACCAGGCTCCTCTCCCCAAATTTTAGCCATGATGTTTTTTCAAGGGGAAAATAAGAAAACATGGAAAAGGTGCAGCCAAGAGACCTCAGCCCCATATTGACAGCAAGGCTGGAGCAGTGGTTTGGGAGTTGGACTTAGACCAGGAAGATCTAGGTTCAAATCCCTGCCCAGCCATGAAGCTTCCTTGGGCCTATCTCTCAGCCTCACCTATCCCTCACAGGGTTGTTGTGAGGATAAAAGAAGAGGAACTGTGTGCACCATCCTGAGATCCTCGGAGGAAGGGAGGTATTAAAAAATAAAGTGAAAAAATAAAGGAATAAAATCCCTCATGGTGAGACTATGCAATTGACCTGACACTCTTTACTTCAGTGTTCAGATCATGGAGGAAAAGTGGGGAGTCCTTAATGAAATTCACATGCATCCTTCCCCTATCTCACTTCCTCCAGAGTTAGCTAAATCTTGTCCTCGTCCCCCAGTTACTAAGGGAGCAGTCATAAAAGGTAAGGAGGCCAGTCCCCATCAAATCTCACGCTGATAACAAAAAGAACTCTGCACATGCCCAGGGACAACATTTGCAGTTTTAACAACATGCATTCCAGACATTGGAAAAGGGGAGCAGGTCTAAACCTATCTTAGGAAGGGTGAAGTTCACATAACCTGGATCCCTATTGCCTCTGGGGGTGAATTAAAATAGCATAATACACCAATTATTAGGCAATATAAACTGTTTGGTCATGAACCAAGGGCCAAAATAGACAGAGGTGCTGCTGGTAGGTGATTCTCTAGGTTGGTGATTTTCAGCCCATGTGAACACCCCTTGAAGGAGGGGTTTCTGCATTTGGGAGCATCCCTATACCCAGCTTGGTCACAGGAAACCCAAGTGGCCTCCAGCACGATGTACTTGCCAGCAGCCTAGGCTGTGAAGCCATCTCGAGAGCATGGCCATCAGCCCAGTAACTTCCATACTAGATTACTGCAGCATGATGCTCCTAGGGCTGCACTTGAAGGCTGTTCGGAAACTGGCCAGTTTCAAAGGAACACTAGTGAACTGCAGGAGGCGCAATGGATTCAGTCATGCTCTATTGATTAAACAATGGCACAGCAGTCAAAACTCCTAAGTATCCTACAGCAGTGTTCTTCAACCTTGGGGATCGAGACCCCAGTGGGGTCATGAAGCCTCAATTGTGGGGTCTTGGCAACTTACAGGAACAAAAAAGGTTGAAGACCACTGGACTACTAGAGCCCCACCAGGTAAAGGGGGAGGCATCTGGTTTACCCATTCAGGTACCAAAAGATTGTGTCGAAGTCCTGCTCAGGTTCTTAGTAATGGTGCTAAAATAGCTTTTACCTAGTGCCAGGCTTCAGCGTAACTTTTTTCCTGCTCTAAGTATAATATTTGGTTACAGTGGGGTGTAGTGGGTGTGGGGAGTGGTGGGTGATGGGGGCGATGGATAGGGTCCCAGGAGGGGGGACGGGACCAACAGTGGGCCCCCCATCTCATACTTGATCGATTGGGATTGTTGCACAGAAAAGATTGAAGACCACTGTGTCCTATAGGAAGGGGTGACACAAGGGATGATGGCTGACATTATCAGATGCAGCTTTGAAACACAGGCAACAGGGCTGTCCCAATGCCTCAAGGCCAGTGGTTCCCAAACTGTGGATCGGGACCCACTGGTGGGTCGTGACCTGATTTTTGATGGATTGCCAAAGGGTGCTGGAAAGATCAGATAAGTAACTGCCTCAAGCCCTGAAGCTATTCAAAAATTATACGCTGGAGCCGTTAATTACCACCGCAAAGAGCTCAGCTCCTGCAGTTTGCAAGCATAGAGAGATAAATGTTTGAGGGTCTTTTCCTGGTTATTATTACTTATAAATAAAAGATTTCTTTCTAGATTTCCTTTTTTAAAAAGCCTGGTCAACCTCGGTGGGTCCCGAGAGAGTGTCCTTTTCAAAAGTGAGTCCTGGAGCTACAAAGTTTGGGAACCACTATTCTAGTGGAGGTTTTGATATGTCATGAAAAACAACATTAAAATCCTGGAAAGGGGAGGGAGGAGAGAGGGAGGGAGAGATGGGGATGAGCAAAGCAATTCTTTTCAGCCCCCCCCCCCCCACCATAAGAACAGCCCCACTGGATCAGGCCATAGGCCCATCTAGTCCAGCTTCCTGTATCTCACAGCGGCCCTCCAAATGCCCCAGGGAGCACACCAGATAACAAGAGACCTCATCCTGGTGCCCTCCCTTGCATCTGGCATTCTGACATAGCCCATTTCTAAAATCAGGCGGTTGTATATACACATCATGGCTTGTAACCCGTAATGGATTTTTCCTCCAGAAACTTGTCCAATCCCCTTTTAAAGGCGTCCAGGCCAGTCGCCATCATGTGGCAAAGAGTTCCACAGACCAACCACACGCTGAGTAAAGAAATATTTTCTTTTGTCTGTTCTAACTCTCCCAACACTCAATTTTAGGGGATGTCCCCTGGTTCTGGTGTTATGTGAGAGTGTAAAGAGCATCTCCCTATCCACTCTGTCCATCCCCTGCATAATTTTGTATGTCTCAATCATGTCCCCCCTCAGGCGTCTCTTTTCTAGGCTGAAGAGGCCCAAACGCCGTAGCCTTTCCTCATAAGGAAGGTGCCCCAGCCCCGTAATCATCTTAGTCGCTCTCTTTTGCACCTTTTCCATTTCCACTATGTCTTTCTTGAGATGCGGCAACCAGAACTGGACACAATACTCCAGGTGTGGCCTTACCATCGATTTGTACAACGGCATTACAATACTAGCCGTTTTGTTCTCAATACCCTTCCTAATGATCCCAAGCATAGAATTGGCCTTCTTCACTGCCGCCGCACATTGGGTCGACACTTTCATCGACCTGTCCACCACCACCCCAAGATCAATCTCCTGATCTGTCACAGACAGCTCAGAACCCATCAGCCTATATCTAAAGTTTTGATTCTTTGCCCCAATGTGCATGACCTTACACTTACGGACACACCTGCCGTTTTGCTGCCCATTCTGCCAGTCTGGAGAGATCCTTCTGGAGCTCCTCACAGTCCCTAGGAGTCATTAAACCAGGGCTACAAGCCCAGCTACCACACTTTCCTGGGGGGGTGCGTCCGATGGGGTGCAATGGGCCTTACTCCCGAGTAGACCTGCCCAGGCTTGTGCAATGGTTCAGCAGCTGAGATCCAGAAGTGGCCACAAAGTAGCAAGCCCCCAGACACGTGTCTGTCCCACAGCTGGGCTCCCCCCGAAGCCCGAGGGGTGGGGGCTGGAGAGGGACCACCACCACCATCCTCCTCCTCAGCCCCTCGCCCGGCCCTACCTGTGCCCCCACCGGCTGCCCCTGTCCCCGCAGCAGGCAGCTCCCCGTCCATGGCTCGCCTCTCTCCAGCAGGCAGCAGTCATGTGAGGCTGGGACCCCCCCAGCCAGCCAAGCAGCCAGCCGGCCGCCCTCCCCTTCCTCCTGCCCGCCTCCCTTCCGCGGACTGCTAGGGGCGGGATCGGGGCTGGCTGGCCGCCTCCGAGGCTCCCTGGCCCGAGGGGAGGAAGGCGCTGCTGCCTGAGCTCCGGGGCGTCTCCATCCATCCATCGCTCCAAGGGGCTCCAGCGCCGGGCGCACAAGGCGAGGACCGCTGAGCCGCACAACGACCCCGCAAGGTCGGCCAGGCTGGAAAGGAGAGCGCGTCCGATCAGCGGCCCGCTCCTGGAAGGGCATTTCTGGGAAGGCGGCTGAGCTCCTGGCCCCCCTGCGCTTCCCAACACTTTTCTGTTGAGTTTTCAAATTTAAAGACCACCTGTGGTCTCACACAGAGAGGGACCAATCCTATGCATGCCTACTCTGAAGTAAGTCCCACTATAGTCAGTGGGACTTACTCCCAGGAAATTGTGGATAGGATTGTAGCTTAAACCAGTGGTTCACAAGCTTTTTAGCACCTGGACCCACTTTTTAAAATGACAGTTTTTCGGGACCCACCTAGGTTTACGAGACTTTTTTTTAAAAAGGAGAGCTAAAAAAAAATGGATATTTATTTATTTATTATTAGTATTATTAGTATTATTATCAGTATTTATATACCGCTTTTCAACTGAAAGTTCACAGAGCGGTTTAATGTGTTTAAAGCAGTTATTTACAAGTAATAATAACTAAGAAGAAGACCCTCAAACATTTATCTCCCTATATTTTGCACATACTTGCAAACTGCAGGAGCTGAGCTCTTTGCAGGGCAGTTAGCATACCATAGTTACCATAGTTGGCAACCTTCAGTCTCGAAAGACTATGGTATCGCGCTCTGAAAGGTGGTTCTGGATCAGCGTCTAGTGTGGCTGAAAAGGCCGATTCGGGAGTGACAGTCCCTTCCACACTGGGAGCAAGTGCAGTCTGTCCCTGGCCTGTCTCCCTGGCTATGGGCCTTCCTTCTTTGCCTCTTAGCCTCAGACTGTTGGCCAAGTGTCTCTTCAAACTGGGAAAGGCCACGTTGCACAGCCTGCCTCCAAGCGGGCCGCTCAGAGGCCAGGGTTTCCCACTTGTTGAGGTCCACTCCTAAGGCCTTCAGATCCCTCTTGCAGATGTCCTTGTATCGCAGCTGTGGTCTACCTGTAGGGCGCTTTCCTTGCACGAGTTCTCCATAGAGGAGATCCTTTGGAATCCGGCCATCATCCATTCTCACGACATGACCGAGCCAACGCAGGCGTCTCTGTTTCAGTAGTGCATACATGCTAGGGATTCCAGCACGTTCCAGGACTGTGTTGTTTGGAACTTTGTCCTGCCAGGTGATGCCGAGAATACGTCGGAGGCAGCGCATGTGGAAAGCATTCAGTTTCCTCTCCTGTTGTGAGTGAAGAGTCCATGACTCGCTGCAGTACAGAAGTGTACTCAGGACGCAAGCTCTGTAGACCTGGATCTTGGTATGTTCCGTCAGCTTCTTGTTGGACCAGACTCTCTTTGTGAGTCTGGAAAACGTGGTAGCTGCTTTACCGATGCGTTTGTTTAGCTCGGTATCGAGAGAAAGAGTGTCGGAGATCGTTGAGCCAAGGTACACAAAGTCATGGACAACCTCCAGTTGTCCAGGGCAGTTAGCAGCTATCTTGCAAACTGCAAGAAGCAGTTCCTAGGTCCTTGGATGACCCCTCCCCCAAGGTTTCAGATGGGAAAGTTCTTTAACCTTCCTGCCACAGACTTAGGCCAAAACATGTCCCTGACACAGCCCTTGCGCCAGGAAGGAAGCTTTGGCCCCCTAGTAAATTTGTTTCATGTTTTCCAGGCTAGCCATTCTCTAGGATCCTCCGGCAGGAGAAGTTGCCAGGGTGGAACATGAAGCTCTGATATCTACGAAGCAAGAAGCCGGAGAAGGAGAGGAACATCAAACATGTCCAGAAGTGGGAGATAGGATCTGTGTAACTGTACAATGATAAGACGATGGTGTAACCCAACTCTGTAAAAACAGTACTATATAACGCTGTTTTTAAGCTGCCGTTGCCCAGACAAATGGCTCAATTCTCCTCAAAGGCCCCAAACAAAATTGTATCATAATGAGATCGGCACCCAGCAGTAAAAGACAGACTGGGTCACTCTGACAGATATCAGAAGGGAATACTTCAAAGCATACTTGATGCAGATTTCGTGTCGCGTGGTTAAAAATCTCATTTCATTGCCAGAATAGCTGGTATCAGCAACAACGAATCGGGGTTGCCAACTTGACGGATGCGATGCCTGGAGATTTTTTTCCCCCTCCAACAGGATGCAGTGCTGGAAGTCCCAGTTAAAACTTGGCTTTGCATGGTCATTTTGAGATTGATGCTGCTTCTTGGAAACCCAGGACAATCCTGGAGGCTTGGCAATGACCCCAAAAATTCAGCCTCAGATGACCCTCACATTCGCAGGTCTGTTTAATGAATTATTTCAAGAGGTTTCCTTTCCTTAAAGGATCAAATTATTATTATTATTTCTGAAATGGCAACAGTTAACTACCCACAAAAGTTGTACAGCCACATGAAAAAGTTTATTAGTGAATGATTAATTAACAGCCCAAACTGCTACTATGCATGTTTTTTTGTTTCACTTGCAGGACATTTCTTATATAGGAGAGTGTTCAAACTGTGATCCTTCCACTTGCAGTCTGAAGTGGTACAGTCCCTTTCACCTTCCTCAGTCAGGACTCTATCACTTTCATCCAGCATGAATTAACCCGGCCATTTGTCAGTGTTCATCCTGTGAATTGCCTCCACCGTGCTGCGAGTCTACACACATTCACGAGAAATGGGAAGTGGGACTACAGACACCCACAGCATGGTGGGAGGAAGGTACATGGCGAGTTCCCATAGAGATTCCACTCTTGGAAGTCTCACGGCAGAAACCCTAATGTGTCTTACAACCCGAAGGTATCGGAACAGCCTAAGAACCGCACAAAACGTGCTGAGGCCAGATATAGGCACCAATTTAAGTTGCAGTGTTTTCTGGCAAGTGGCTCCTGTGCCATCAACAGAGGCCTGATGATGGTGAGACAATCCGAAGCAACCACAGACTGAATACACCAGAAAGCAGAAATATTGACCAGACATAAGGGATCCCTATCAAAATTAAATGATTGATGCCAATTGTGTACAGGCTTACATAAATAACTTGAGCACAGTGCTTGTGATGAAATTTACCAAGGAAGCAGAAGAGACAGTCTCTCTGCCTGAGCGATGTTCCCAAAACAACAGGAGGCATGGTTGCCAACTTTTTATTACCAGCCATGCTCTGGTGCTTTTCAAAACAGGCAGAAATTAAAAACAGAGGGAGTTTTTCCTCTCCGTGCCAGACCATGTGACATTTCCGCATGGCAGGCTGCTGTCAGAAGCAGAGAGGCAGGACCAGCGAAGTTGGCAGCAGTAGCAGCAGGGCTTGGCAATGGCCCCAGTGGTGAAGACAGCATCATGCTTGGATACCCTAGAGGCAGAGGAGGGGCCAGAAGCTTCGACTGTGCAGAAGAACTTGGGTGAAAACAAGAACTTCATCATCAGAGGTGGCGAAGGAAGCCTGCAAAGTGAGTCACGCACTGATGCTGGTCGAAGAGAGAGAAATGATCTCTGGGTGAAGACTTGCCAACTCTGTTGACTCACCTCTATGCATGGGGGCTGTGTTACACTGAGTCAGCCCATTGATTGGTCTATCTCACTATGTGATGTCAACACTGACTGGCAGCTGCTCTCCAGGGATTCAGACAGGATTCTTTCACTGCCTGCAGACAACTGAAGGATTGTCCCCTTCTGTTCAATGGGACTTGAGGATAAGGATCGCTCCATTCAGTTCAATTGGACATACTTCCATGTAAACGAGGATAAAGATTTCCCCTTTAGTTCAATGGGACTTGAGGATAAAGTGAGGATAAGGATGTACTTCCATGCAGATAAGGATCACCCCCTTCAGTTCAATGGAATTTGAGGATAAGCATTGCCCAATTCAGTTCAATGGGACTTCCTTCCATGCAAATGAAGATAAGGATCGTCCCCTTCAGTTCAGTGGAATTTGAGGATAAAGATTGCCCCATTAGTTCAAGTGGACTTGAGGATAAAGATTGTCCCATTCCGTTCAACAGGACTGGAGAATAAGGATTGCCCCATTCAGTTCAATGGGATTTTACTTCCATGCAAACGAGAATAAGGAGCTCCCCATTCAGTTCAATGGGACTGGAGGATAAGAATTGCCGCTTTCAGTTCAATGGGATTTTACTTCCATGCAAACAAGAATAAGGAGCACCCCATTCAGTTCAATGGAATTTGAGGATAAGAATTGCCCCATTCAGCTCAATGGGATTTTACTTCCATGCAAATGATAAGGATTATCCCATTCAGTTCAATGGGACTGGAGGATAAAATCGCCCCATTCAGTTCAATGGAACTAGAGGATAAGGATTGCCCCATTCAGTTCAATGGGACTGGAAGATAAGAATCGCCCCATTCAGTTCAATGGGACTTGAGGATAAGGATCGCTCCTTCAGTTCAATGGGACTGGAGGATAAGAATCACCCCATTCAGTTCAATGGGACTGGAGGATAAGGATCGCCCCTTCAGTTCAATGGGACTGGAGGATAAGGATCGCCCCAGTCAGTTCAATGGGACTTGGCATTATATATCTGGACTTTCAGAAGGCGTTCTACACGGTCCCTCACCAAAGGCTACTAAAAAAACTCCACAGTCAGGGAATTAGAGGACAGGTCCTCTCCTGGATTGAGAGCTGGTTGGAGGCCAGGAAGCAGAGAGTGGGTGTCAATGGGCAATTTTCACAATGGAGAGAGGTGAAAAGCGGTGTGCCCCAAGGATCTGTCCTGGGACCGGTGCTTTTCAACCTCTTCATAAATGACCTGGAGACAGGGTTGAGCAGTGAAGTGGCTAAGTTTGCAGACGATACCAAACTTTTCCGAGTGGTGAAGACCAGAAGTGATTGTGAGGAGCTCCAGAAGGATCTCTCCAGACTGGCAGAATGGGCAGCAAAATGGCAGATGCGCTTCAATGTCAGTAAGTGTAAAGTCATGCACATTGGGGCAAAAAATCAAAACTTTAGATATAGGCTGATGGGTTCTGAGCTGTCTGTGACAGATCAGGAGAGAGATCTTGGGGTGGTGGTGGACAGGTCGATGAAAGTGTCAACCCAATGTGTGGCGGCAGTGAAGAAGGCCAATTCTATGCTTGGGATCATTAGGAAAGGTATTGAGAACAAAACAGCTAATATTATAATGCTGTTGTACAAATCGATGGTAAGGCCACACCTGGAGTATAATGTCCAGTTCTGGCCGCCGCATCTCAAAAAAAACATAGTGGAAATGGAAAAGGTGCAAAACAGAACGACTAAGATGATTACGGGGCTGGGGCACCTTCCTTATGAGGAAAGGCTACGGTGTTTGGGCCTCTTCAGCCTAGAAAAGAGACGCTTGAGGGGGGACATGATTGAGACATACAAAATTATGCAGGGGATGGACAGAGTGGATAGGGAGATGCTCTTTACACTCTCGCATAACACCAGAACCAGGGGACATCCGCTAAAATTGAGTGTTGGCAGAGTTAGGACAGAACAAAAGAAAATATTTCTTTACTCAGCATGTGGTTGGTCTGTGGAACTCCTTGCCACAGGATGTGGTGCTGGCGTCTGGTCTGGACGCCTTTAAAAGGGGATTGGACAAGTTTCTGGAGGAAAAATCCATTACGGGGTACAAGCCATGATGTGTATGCGCAACCTCCTGATTTCAGAAATGGGCTATGTCAGAAGGCCAGATGCAAGGGAGGGCACCAGGATGAGGTTTCTTGCTATCTGGTGTGCTCCCTGGGGCATTTGGTGGGCTGCTGTGAGATACAGGAAGCTGGACTAGATGGGCCTATGGACTGATCCAGTAGGGCTGTTCTTATGCTGCTGTTCCTGCTCCCCCCACTGCTCGTTCCTGAGTGGTTCAGCCCAGCCCGTCCTTATGGGCGTTTCCTTGAGAGCCGTCAACGGCCATGTTGGGCTGAACCAAACGGAGCCGCCACAGAGGGGGGTGCTGAAGTGTCTGAAGGCGGCCCTGCACGCCTCCATGTTGAATTACAGTGCCCGAATTATGACTAATCCCCGCTAAAAAGCGTAGCACGAAGCTGGGCGGCCGGACGAAGAGAGCTGCGGAGGGAAAACTTTTCACACGAATGGTTCAGCCCAGCCCCTTCCTGAGGGAGTCTTGCTGGACGGCCAAATTGGGCTAAACCAAACAGAGTCCCCAGAGGGGGGTGAGTTGACTGAGTGAAGACGCCCATAGCCACCTCCACGTTGGACCTCATTGCCGTGCTCGTGACTAATCCCCTCCCATAAAGCTTTGAAGCTTGGAAGGAGAAGCCTCGAAGGCGGTATGGCCTCGCTGTCCCCCCCGCGGCCGCGTTGGTTCCGCGCGATCTCGCGAGAACTGCCCGGTTTGGCGAGATCTCGCGAGAACTGCGAGGCCACGCGCGCACATGGCCCGGCACTGAGGGCTGCGCCGCGTCTCTTCCTCCCTCGCGCGCCCCTCCGCCCCTGAGGCGATCGTCATGCAGGAGACCGAGGAGGGCCCCGCCGCTGCCCCCGAGGAGGGACTCGCCGACGGAGCCGGGCCCGCCGGAGGGGAAGAGGCGGAGCCCGGCCCCGCGTCGGCCGAGGCAGAGCCCGCCCCGGAGCCCCCTCAGGAGGCCGCCGAGGAGGAGGCCGCCGCCGAGCAGTCCCCGCCGCCCTCCCCGTCCCCACCTCCGCCCGCGCCACCCTCCCCGCAGGAGGAGACCCCGCCCGCCGACGACGCCCCCGCCGACGCCCCCGCCGAGTTCCCGGGCCCCGAGACGCCGCTGAGCCCCGTCCCCCGGCAGCAGCAGGAGGAGGAGGAAGGCAGCGAGGAGGAGGAGGAGGAAGAAGAAGGCAGCGAGGAGCCGCCGCTCAGGGAAGTGGGCAGGCAGGAGCCGGCGCAGGAGGACGACCCGGACCTCTCCTTCAGCGACCCCGAGGACTTCGTGGACGACGTCGACGAGGACGGTGAGGCTGGGGGGGGGCGTCGCCTTGTCCAGTGGCAAGGAGTTCCACAGGTCCCTCTCTTCACAGAGTGGAGGGTGCCTCCACTAAATCCTGTGGCAGGGAGTTCCACAGGTCCCTCCCTTCACAGGAAGGAAGGTGCAGCGACCGCACCCTGTGGCAGGGAGTTCCACAGGTCCCTCCCTTCACAGGAAGGAAGACCCTGCCCTCTGAAACCCTGGAGAGAGGCTGCCAGTCAGTGTAGATGGTGCTGAACTCTGTGTGAGCCCACACTCCAGGGTTAGTTTAGGGTTACAGTTGGGTAGCTGCCACTCATTTTGGGAAGAGTTGCTCGTTATCCTTGCCCATATTCATCTTGTTATGCCTAAATTAAGCCAGGGCACGAGGACAGAGAAAATACAAAACTGTTCTTATCCTGTTTCTTGCAAAACTTTCTCCTGCCAAAGAGAGCATTAACTCTTGTTTCTTCCAGTATTGATTGGCTTCCTTCTAATTTCCTATCAGGAAGGAGCTTTGGATGTGTGCAGTGATGTGGGCATTATGGGGACTTCTTTGGTGGCATCCTCCTGCAGGGGTCCCATGATTCAGCAGAGGCCAGTTGTCGGTGGCCCACAACTGGCCCACAATAAAATTTTGCCTTTATTTTTCCTACAATAGTTAATGGCAGAGATTCAGCTAAGCAGGAAAGATTGAACAAGTGTACTTGAGAGTAATGGTAGAGTTGGAGCTCAACCTACTCCCTGTCTATCGAAAATCATCCTTGCTCTTCTTGGCATATCTGTACTTTGGGTTCTGTTTCTTGGTTACACCTGTGTGTGACTGGTAGATAGGGGTTTCTATCTATGAGGGGGCAGAGAGCACAGGATTGCATTTGTTCCTACAGATCTCTTAATATGAAGGTGCAATTGAAAAAAGGTATCTTGAAAAATAAATTCTGTTTTACGTGCTTGTTTCTGCTTAAGTTGCAATCCTGTATACGCACTTATCTAGAAGTAAGCTGACTTGAACACAGTGAGACTTCTGAGGAAACACACCTAGGATCGTACTATGTGGAAATGAACATATTAGTGTCCAGTAATTGTACTGTGCATATCCACACGTACATATATAATCTTCTACTAGGCAATGTATATGTATGTATTTGTACAGCACTATTATGTGATATGCTTGAGGTCCCATATTGTGGTTTGCAAGGTATTTGAGAGGTCTAACATCAACCTATTGGCAGACAGCCCCTTAATCTTTATTCTGCATTTATTTTTTATAACTGTCTTCATTTCCATTGTTACACAGTTGCTTTAGTTTGGAGCATAACATTCAGTGTGAGGTAACCCTTGGTCATGGGATTTTCTAAAATAATTTCTGACTCAATATACCCATTTTAGCCAGTGATCTAAGGCATTGTCTGTCAAAAGGAAGCTATCTCTTCGCTTTCACGTAACATGTAGTATTAGTCTGCAGGTTCCACTGATTTTGCTTGTACATGCATGAACCTTCCGCATAATAACCACGTTTTCCCCTTCTCATATTTTATTGTTTGTGGCTACACAGACTGAAGCTGACATGCAGTTTTATCAAATGTATGAAGTAATGTTGCCTAAGGAGAATCGCTCTCCTAGGTTCTTCCTTCACATTTGTAGGCACATTTATTCTTACACTGTTCAAGGGAACTAAAATTTTTAACTCTAAAAATTTATGGAAATTGGCAGTATTTATGCAAATGTTTTGCATCAAAGTTATCCATTTGCACCTTTCCTCTTGGGTGTTTTATAGAATTTAAACATTTCTAAAGGGGTGTGTGTGCTAGTGAGAGGTGGTGATGTGTATTAGTAGAAGATATCTGAAGGCTGTGGTGAAGGAACATAAGGCACCGTAGAGGAGTTTGCCTTTTGAAGTTGTTCTCTGTATGTTTTTAAACATGTTACTTGAGCTAAAAGTATAGTTATTTTAAAACAGCATGGTTCTAAAACATGCATTTGATATTTCACAGAATTATTGGCCTGTAGAAAGAGATCTATAGCCCATTTTTATCTTATTTGGAAAAGCATCTGTGGTTGAGAGTGTTGAGTAGATTGTTTAAAAAGCTTTTATTTAAGAGGCTTTTATTTTTTCAGAAGGTTATATTGGCCTTTACAATTAGTTTGTATGAAAAGAACACATAGCTTTCCATCATAGCAACTATGGTATTATCTGTAGTAATTTTGCAGGTTTTTAGCATTTTCGGGTCTAATCTTGGATATTTTGATGAGTTTAAATTTCACAAAACAGTAAGCCAGTGCAGAAAAAGGTCTGAGATTCTCATATGACTAGGTGAAGTTACAGTTCTAGGGATGAAAGGTCTGCAGTTGTCTTGATCTGCTGCTTTAGCAAACTGGATGCCTCTTTGAAAGCAGGGAAAACTTGTTAAGCTGCTGTAATTAATAGGTTTGAACAAGGCTTTCCATCTAATTTTAACAATGCTATAACACTTTCAACACAGCCACGCTTAGTGACCTTTTTGGAAGCATTTTTGTAGTGGTGCTTAGGGTGGCAGCAAGACCTTGGGGTGACATTGGGCTCCAAGGAAGGTGCTTTAGCAGGCACAAACCAGGTGCAAGGTACTGGGAGGGTACCTTTCCTCTTATGCAGGCAATTATCCCTGTCAGGGGTGGCCAATTGCACAGATGCTCTAAACAAACATTAGCTTTAGAAATGGGCAACAAATAAAGGTATGCTGTTTAGAAAGGCACACTTGGAATGCTACTAATTACTACTACTTCTAACTACTTGGGATCTTAAATATTGGTTTAAGATACATTAAAGCTAAGCTAATTTTCATGGTTGCATACAAAAGGCTGATTCCAATATGGACTTTGCACAGTATCCTTCTGTCAACTATCGGATGCTTAGCCAGTCTAAATGAAAGCATTGCTTGATTCGTCTTTAAACGCATTTGTGGGCTTGACCATTTCCCGCCTTCACACGTCAATTTGTCTTTAACTTGTTTTCCACAGAATTACTCGGAGATATTCTGCAAGAGCGTCCACAGGAGGCAGATGGAATTGATTCAGTGATTGTGGTGGATAACGTTCCCCAGGTTGGGCCAGACCGCCTTGAGAAGCTGAAGAATGTTATCCATAAGATCTTCTCAAAGTTTGGGAAAATTACCAATGAGTATTACCCAGAAGCTGATGGGCAGACTAAAGGGTGAGTGTAGGAGGATGAAAAGTTGCAGGTTTCTGCTGGGAAATGAGACTCGGGTTGATCAGTTAAATATTAGAGGACATTGGCAAACATGGCTAATATGAATGGTGTATTAAGAGTCCCAATTGCATCACCAGCTCTGACTGACCGCACTTGACGGTATCTTATTGCAGGTATATTTTCTTGGAGTACACATCTCCGACTCATGCGTTGGATGCCATCAAAAATGCAGATGGCTACAAGCTGGACAAGCAGCACACTTTCAGGGTCAACCTTTTCACAGACTTTGACAAGTGAGTATTGTCAGGGACGTATTCTTCCTTAAAAGCAGATGTTGAAATGCAAGTACCTGTATCTTTATTCAATCACTCTTTCAGGTATATGGTGATCAGTGATGAGTGGGAAATTCCTGAAAAGCAGCCTTTTAAAGACCTGGTGAGTGTTTGAAAGCATGTGTGGTTTGTTACGATTTGAATAGAAAGGCACCACTACCAAGAGAGGTGATGCTGTAAACGTCAATTGGCTACCTTGAGGAACATTCCTATAGTTTGGTTTGGAGAAATATGTGAACCCTGGCCTTGTTGAAGGGTATTTGCTAGAATTGTGAGCAGCCTAGTCCTGGTTTGTTTTTAAAGTGAGTTTGTTGATTCACATAGTTGCAGAAATGTTTTGAAAACATGATCAAGACCACCCCCCCCCCCCCGGGAAACAAAACAGTGAAACCTAGAAAAACTATTGTGATGGAGAAACCTCATACACATCACAGTTAAACGTCAAGAGACCGGAGTGAATTATTTAAATTTGAATGTTGATACTCACCAGATTCTGGACATGAGCTGTTGCACACAGTAAATACTAGATATTCTCCCATCCCTGGAGAACAGTACCCTTCAGTATCCCTCTTTTTCTCCATTCAGCAGGGCCACAAATTATCATTGGAATCACCCTCCCTTCCATCTATTTTCTGTCTTGCCTGCTTTACAGTCATTGGTTCTCAGGAACTCTGGCTCCCTCTTCAACTTTACTTGAAACTTGTAGATGTCAGGCTAAAAATGTTTCTCCCCACTTGAACCCAGATAAGGTAATTGGTGCCCATGAGGGCAGCCTGTTCACTGTGAATGCTTCAGAGTGGAGAGCTCTTGGCTTAATGCCTCTGGTTTTTGCCCTCAATTAAGACTTCTTGTTTTCTGTATCTGAATTCTCATTCTGTATTATTTTGTAGGCCTTTTCACTCCTCACTCTTCCCCTTATTTTCCCAGGGAAATTTGCGCTATTGGTTGGAGGACCCGGACTGTAGAGACCAGTACAGCGTGATCTTTGAATCAGGAGACAGAACCTCTATTTACTGGAATGATGTTAAGGAGCCTGTTGCAATTGAGGAGAGAGCTGTAAGTATCTCTAGGAGGTTTCTGTGTAGTAAGAACGCACTCTGTTCAGTGGTTCTGAAAGTGAGAAAATTCAACTCAATTTTCAGTTGCTTGGTGTGATTCAAGGAGCATAGTAGTGAATGAGAACATGTGGCAAATGACATTTGAGATTAACAGTCCTGCTCATGAAAGTGTTGAATATTCCCATGTTCAACACCATGTGTTGTGTGCATCTCTGTTTTGATAACAGGGTTGCAAAAAGTGGATTCAGAAGCAACAGATGACTTGTGACCAGGCTAATCTGTAGCTCATGACTAATGGTGATATACACCTTGGTTCCATTCCTGTTTAAAGGTGTTTAAAAATTTGAGATCTCACAAAAAGCTTTTTGAATATCTTTTTTGTTTTTTTGCGAAGTAGAATAGTTTAAAATAAGTTTGTGATCTTTTTTTCCTCCTGCAGCGATGGACCGAAACTTATGTGCGCTGGTCTCCAAAGGGCACGTATTTGGCTACATTCCATCAGAGGGGCATTGCTCTGTGGGGTGGAGAGAAATTCAAGCAGATTCAGAGATTCAGCCACCAGGGGGTGCAGCTCATTGACTTCTCTCCTTGTGAAAGGTATTCTAGGAAACTGCTGAAAATAGTGTTTCAGGAAGTAGACACGTATTAGGCACACATCTTAAAATTTACTTGGTTTAGTTCAGTGTGTTTCTGTATTCCTGTTCTTTTGGGAGCTGTTTTCATTCAGAGGCAAGCAAGCAGGTTCCTTCAGTTCCTTGGCAGAGAAAAGAAACTGAGTGTAACTTGTGCCTGTAACTAAATTTCTGAACATTCAGTTTGTCAGATTTTCTAGGGTGTGGAATATCCAGCTGGAGTTCCACAGCTTGCAGCTTTCACCCACCATGAAGAGCCCCAGTTGTCCTCCAATCTTGAAACCGCAGAAGAGAGCACAGAGGGAACTGCAGTTGTGCCATGCTTCTGAGGACTTTAGAAGCCCAAAGCAACTATCTAGACCAGGGGTGTCAAACATAAGGCCTGGTGGCCAGATGCGGCCCGCGGAAGCTTTTTATCAGGCCCTCGGACTCTCAGCTGCTTAGCAGTGCTGAGGTGGCACCCACATAAAAATTAGGCTTTTCCATGTCTTGAAATATGATCAAGATCTGTGTGTTTTTTTTCTGTCATTTGCAGCTATTGAGTTCTTAAGTGAGAAAAAGTGCTTATTTTTGGTTATGACCTGTTTAATGACATCACTTCCTGCCTAATGGCATCGCTTTAGGCCCTCAGCAGGCATCATGAATGCTATTCGGCCCTCGGTATGAAACAAGTTTGATGCCCCTGATCTAGACTCCGAGCTCCAAGGAGGACTGGAAGTTGTTTAACTGGTCACTTTCTATGTGTTCCAAGCAACACAGCAGCCAAGCACAATCCCACCACACTTCTCAGTTCCAAAGTGGAAGAGGAGCTCTTAGGAGCATCTCCCACCCCACTTGCCAGGCTGGAGCTGGAGAAAGGAGCAGCTGTTTGCCCCTGCTTTGGCACTCGTCCCATTATTTCCAGTGCAGAAAAGGCTTTCCAGACTACTCCTAGCTCTGCCACTGCTACCACAGTAGTCCTATAGCAGACTTCTAGTTTTTTTTTTCTTGCTTCTTCCAGGGAGGTCCTTCCTCCCTGCTGCCCATCGCATCTGTCTTGGCTGCCCCTTCAGTGTTTTGAAGGAGCTAAGGTTTCCTTCCTCAAGAATCTAGCTATAGTTGTTGTCTCTTTGGGTTAGAACATACCTATCTTAGGTGGTTATGTTGTGGTTGGGTTGAATTTCTTCCTCTATCGCTGTATAGTTGGTAGGTATTCTATATGGAAGATTTCCCATTTTTTTCTGACAGTAATTGCAGTGTTTGCTTGGTAGAGGGTGAAGCTGTGGGAGTGTCCCCAAAGTGTTGTCCTTTTATTTAGAGGTCCTCTGGAGTTACCAAAGCAGGGGGCGTAGTGATGGTTCAGTTCTTCAGGACTGTGCTACTCCCTGACTTTAGTGTCTGCTGTTGCTTGATTTTTCTGTCTTGCATACTTTCCAGGGCACAGTGCAAAGCTGATATTCTGGACTGCTGTCCAAAAGCTTGTAAATAGCTGTGATGAAAATGGTCAGTGTCTTAATTTCTTTCTGAGACTTGGCCAAGTTGAATGATGCTGGAATGAGAAGACTAGCCTTTTCCTGAGTCATGCTGGCAACAAGAATCCCTCTTGCTTGTTGTGGAAACAATCTAAATTTACTGGGACTTCTGAGTGAACATGCATAGGGGTGCAGTCTAGGAAGCAAATGGTGAAACTTGAAATAAAAGCACGTCTTCTGCGTTCATATAATAGCTCTTTTCCTTTCTCTTTGTGAAAGGTACCTGGTGACCTTCAGCCCTCTAATGGACACACAGGATGACCCTCAAGCTATCATTATCTGGGATATCCTAACTGGACAGAAGAAGCGAGGTTTTCACTGTGAAAGTTCAGCCCACTGGCCTATTTTTAAGTAGGTTTGTCTACTAGAGCAGATAACGTGATTTTTAAAGACATGCTTTGTGCAGAAGGAAAACAAATTTCACTTCTTAATTCTCATCCGTTCAGGTGGAGTCATGATGGTAAATTCTTTGCTCGGATGACTTCTGACACTCTTAGCATCTATGAAACTCCAGTAAGTCTGTGTGTTGCCGAAGCTTCTGTGACATTCCTGTTCACACTTGCATTGAGCCACAAGGAAAACGCTCTCCTGCCAATGAGATTGGAAGTGCATGTTACGCTGGCAAGCCTTGGTCTCAGAGTCCTGAGAGCCCTGCAAATCAGAGTAGATAGTTCTGAGCTAGATAGACGTATGGTCTGACTCTGTGCAAGGCAGCTTCATATGTTTATCCTTTTCTTAAGGAAGGTCCCCTTGCTTGGTGATAGTGCACCTGTTTTGCATGTAGAAAGTCCAAGGGTCAGTCTAGGGAGGTCTGTCTAAGGTTGCTGCCAGCCAGTGTGCACTGAGCAAAATGGAATTAAGGGTCTGACTCCACATGGCAGCTTCTTGTATTAACATAAATGCAGGGAAAAATGGTTGGCAGCCTTCAGTCTCGAAAGACTATGGTATAAGCCTACAGCACCTGGTAATCCCAGGCGGTCTCCCATCCAAGTACTAACCAGGCCTGACTCTGCTTAGCTTCCGAGATCATGGTATAAGCCTACAGCACCCGGTATTCCCAGGCGGTCTCCCATCCAAGTACTAACCAGGCCTGACTCTGCTTAGCTTTCAAGATCATGGTATAAGCCTACAGCACCCGGTTTCCCAGGCGGTCTCCCATCTAAGTACTAACCAGGCCTGACCCTGCTTAGCTTCCAAGATCAGACGGAGATTGGGCATGTACACTGGTCGGTGGACCGGTGCGTACTGGTGTTCTTAATGCTTTTGCTGCTTGCTGATTCTCTTGCAGTCCCCAGTACTGGAGGTGGCACTGATATTTCTCAGAAATCTTTTCAGAAGGCAGGCTAGCCATGCCTCAAAGCAGGTAGCGGCTTTCTGTCAGGTGCTTGACAGCGCTGTCGGTGTTGTGACACTGGAGAACCAGTTCAAAATCATCAAGCCACGAGGAAGTGATACTTTGCACATGTGGTCTTTCTTGCCCACCATAACTGGTGGTATAAATATGATGTTAAACCTTTGTGTGATTTGTTAATTAATAACAGTGTAGGATTTCACTTGCAAACAATTTTTGATATCTTTTTCTTTCTAGTCAATGGGTTTGTTGGACAAGAAGAGTTTGAAAATCACAGGGATCAAGTGAGTGTGTCTTTTTTTATTTAGCTTTCACTTTGCTCCACACTATCTTAATGCATCAGAGACAGGGAAATAACAATTTCCTGTTTCTAGGAATTGCTCCTTGTCTTTTTCTTCTCTCTGAGAAATGGATTTCACTTGATATCTGGAACTGAAGACTGTTCACACAGTTCCTTAAGTGAATAAACTGTTACCTCTTATGTTTGCTTATTGTCCTGCAGAGACTTTTCCTGGTCTCCTGGTGGCAACATAATTGCCTTTTGGGTGCCTGAAGACAAGGATATCCCAGCAAGGGTGACATTGATGCAGCTGCCCTCCAGGCAGGAGATCAGAGTACGGAATCTGTTCAACGTGGTAGACTGCAAGCTGCATTGGCAAAAGAATGGGGACTATCTGTGTGTGAAAGTAGACAGGACCCCCAAGGGTACACAGGTATGCACCTCCTAAGCATACTCATACTGTGGTTGGTGGTTGGAGAACCTTTGCTTTAAAGTGGTCAAAACTAAGACACTGGGAAGGTTTGCTCTTTGATTGTACCAGTCCTGCTTGTTGGTATCTTCTGCAGTAGCAGGTAAATAGTAGCTCTGTGGTGTCTCTGTGTAGGAGGCAGAGCCATTGATCCAGATACTGGGATAACCTCCATTGGTGTGACTACAGGTTAGGGATTTTAACATACCGCTCATGCTGGCAGAGCTGCACAACAATCTGGTTAATGACAACAAATAAATACGCATATTTTGCAGGGAATTATTACTGAGATTGAGAGATAAGCGCTTGGTGTAAGACCAGCCGTTCTTAGAACTTGCTTTTGTTGAGCTGTTGCTAATCTATAGGAAATCATGCATAAGTCTATTGGTAGATTTGAGTGTACCTTCTGCCCCTGCCCAACTCTGAAGAATGTTCATTTCTGCATTGCAAAAATGTTTGTTAGAATACGGAAGAGCAGAAACTATTTGCTGTGAAAACCAAAAGATAATCGAAGTGCAAATTAAGAATCCAAGTCTAATTTTTTTGTATCAGTAGCTAAAGTTTCGTGTTAGTTTCAGCATGGGTAGATAATATGGCTGTGTGGTCTCTTTCGCCCACCTCTCTCCCCACCCCATAGGGTGTAGTGACCAACTTTGAAATCTTCCGCATGAGAGAAAAGCAAGTTCCAGTCGATGTGGTAGAAATGAAAGGTAAAGGATACACTTCAGATTTTCCTGACTGGGTCACTCAAAACCTTTCTGTACTCAGAGGGTGGTTGATGGATGTATAAGTTGAGAGCTGTGTGTATGTGTGTGTGTGTGGGGGGGGGGTTATGATTATATAGTAAATTAAAAGCAGAAGTGAAGGTATGCCATAAGCAACTTCTTGTAGGTGGTGTTAAAAATACTTATTTTTCCTTCAAATTATTGCAAGTGAAGTGATCCATTGGAAGAAGGCGTATCACAGTAGGAGGAAGGGATGTTTGAGTCTGAAATTGCTGAAGTCCTGTGTTTCTTTGGGTGCTGTGTTTTCTAACCCACTGCTCTTTCATGAGCTCAAGGCAGCATTGACGGGTTTTCCATCCAGGCACTGAGCAGACAGAGACTAGCTTAGCCTCAGTAGTGTTCTTGCAGTCTTGGCCTTCAGACTTGTGTCCGTGGATTCTGAACGTCTAATTCACTCAAACTAGAAGGCTGTTAGGTGTCTGACTTTCCCAATCCCTTCATGTAGCGGCAAATAGCTCTTGTAGCTGGTAACACAAATCTGAACTAGGTTTTTTCTTTCGCAGAAAGTATCATAGCCTTTGCTTGGGAGCCAAACGGAAGCAAGTTTGCTGTGTTGCATGGAGAGCCACCACGAATATCCTGCTCCTTCTACCATGTGAAAAGCAATGGAAAGATCGAGCTCATTAGTAAGCACGGTTCAGCTGCTTGGTGGAGGGTGGAATTATGTTGGCAGTGGAGCTTGTAGTGTCCTCAACAGCTAGTTTTGAAATGGAGTCTCCAGTTGGCTTGCAAGGTAACATCAGTGGTGGTCTCTGCTTGTTCATAAGTACTGCCTGCTTGTCGTCAATGGGTGGAGCCAAACTTAGGGGTATGTTTAAATTCTTCACTTGGCTCTGTATCTTTTGGTCCTTCGAACTTTATTTAGGCCATTTGATTTTTCTCTCCCGTTTGGAACTTGGAAAGAAGCGTGGAAACCGACACCACACTCAGTTATTCTGATTGTAAATAAGCTGAAAGATGTTAAGTTCTAATTCTGAATGTTAAGATTCCTTCTTTAAGTGAGAAAGAACTTACCCTGGCTGCTTCTGATCCCGGTGATAATTCTTGGATAACTGTTTTATTTCAGAAATCTTTGACAAGCAGCAGGCAAACACGATATTCTGGAGCCCGCAAGGGCAGTTTCTAGTGTTGGCTGGTCTCCGGAGGTGAGCGTTATCTCTTGACAAGGTTAGGAAGATGTTTAGATTGTAAATGTGAAGGTGTGCATTTTATTTTTTCTGTCTTCGATATTCCACAACCGTACACTCATCTGCATGGCCGTGCTATGCAGATGAATCAAAAGCATCAATGAATCAAAAGACTATGGTAGATGAATCAAAAGCAAAATCTGGATGTTGAGTTGCTTTTAGCAGCAAATATCAATGCCTGATGTTTGAAGCTGAAGGCATCTTCACCAGTGAATATTAAGAATGGTGGAAACCAGGCTTATTTTTGTAATTTGAGCTTAATTTGAAACAATCGCAGAGGTGAGAACACCAGAAGCTGCCTTTATACCATGTCAGAAACTCCATGCATCTGGATATTGTCAGCACTGCATAGCTGTGCCTCTCCAAGGGGTTGGGCAGGAATTTTCCTTTGCCCTGCTTGGAGATGCTGCCAGGGATTGAACTCGAGACCTTCTGTATGCAAAGCATGGGCTCTGTCACTGAGCCACTGTCTCTGTAGTCTCCTGAAGCAAATGCAACTTAAGCATTTTTGTCCAACAGTGCATATACGCAACAGGAATCAAATGTGTACACCTGTGGGCTGGGCAAAAATGGGTTAATAGCACCTTATTAATGTTGGCCTGTGACAAGTGACAGAGCTCTTGGTTGTTTGAAGCATGCTCTTTAGTTTAGAGTAGAGATTTTCAAGTTTTCCTTACTATGGAATACATTTAGAACAATTTTCTAAGCACCCTCTACAGTTATCCAAAAACAGATTTTTAGACAGCTCTCTATCAGTTGATATCTAGACCTCAAAGCAAGTTTTTTTCTAACATGGTTTCAGAGCTCTTAAGGGTGTGTGTGTGTATTTCTCCCATTTCTCTGTGCAGCATGAATGGTGCCTTAGCGTTTGTTGATACATCTGATTGCACCATGATGAACATTGCCGAACACTACACAGCCTCCGATGTGGAATGGGATCCAACGGGCCGATATCTAGTGACTTCTGTGTCTTGGTGGAGTCACAAGGTATGTAGCAAGACTTTTCTCTTACTGGAGTCATTGCATAATCAGCCGCATTTATTTTAGCTTGGGTAAATTTGATTCCCAGATTACTTGTCTTTTTCTGCTTTGTGGTTTGGCCCCTCATTGAGCCAGTGTGGTTCTGGCTTAGCTCTTCCTAGAAGTTCTTCCAGTGAATGAGAGGAGAGAACTTCGGGGCTTCCAGAATGTCCTTACCCTCTCCTCACCTGTCAGTTCATTTTATGTTTTCCATATTATAACTATAAGGTAGATATTTACCATGTACAGGTGAAGACACTGGTTAATGAACTGTTTCATATTAAACTATTTCTGCCCAATGTTGCATATACTCAACAGGGATCAAATGTGTACACCTGGGGACAGGGCAAAAATTGGTTAATTTAACAGTGGGGCTGATGAATTCTCTGGATTTAGGCTTCTGAATCAATGACGTGGGAAGCTATGCAGTGATTGTGAACGATTGCTACATACATTGCTTGCCTAAAATGTCTTTTCAGGTAGACAACGCCTTCTGGCTGTGGACTTTCCAGGGCCGTCTCCTGCAGAAGAACAACAAAGACAGGTTCTGCCAGTTACTGTGGAGACCCAGGCCACCTACCTTGCTCACCCAGGATCAGATAAAGGTATCACGACCTCTTGGGTGTCTGGGTTGGTTCAACTTATTGGGGTCGGTAGTCGGAGTCTCAGTGTTGGGGGAAATGGGCCTTGGGCTTGGGAATGAAATTGCAAAAGTCAAAACTTTAATTCAGCCGAAGTTAATTGCTATCATGTATGAGGTGAGAGAGAGGAGGTGTTGTCCTAAACGCCTAGAAAAGTCTCTGCGACATTCATGGTGATGGTGTAGGTTGGGAGACATTATTATTATTATTATTATTATTATTATTATTATTATTATTATTAATAACAGTATTTATATACTGCTTTTCAACTAAAAGTTCACAAAGCGGTTTACAGAGAAAAATCAAATAACTGATGGCTCCCTGTCCCAAAAGGGCTCACAATCTAAAAAGAAGCAAAGAACACCAGCAGACAACCACTAGAACAGACACTGCTGGTGTGAGGTGGGCCAGTTACTCTCCCCCTGATAAAAAGAGGAGCTCCCACTTGAAAAAGTGCCTCTTACCCAATTAGCAGGGGTATGTAGAACAACACTGTTGAAAATGCTGAGTTCTCAGAGTCTGTAGCATTGCTGTAGCACAGGGGTTCTCAAACTTCCCTCCACCGTGACCCACTTGTTCTGCAGTGGAGGGTGCCGCAACCCACCTCCTTCTCCGGTGCCAGGCCTCTGGAAGCAACCGGAAGTCACTTTTAAGAACCTGAGAGTAAACCAGAAGTAACTTTCCAGCTGCTTGTGGAGACCCTGTGCGGCCTCCATTTGCATCAAAAGGAGCCAACCAGACGTAAGGTGGTGGGAGGGCCCAACTGTGACAACCTACTGGACAAAAGGTCATGACCCACAGTTTGAGAAACTCCACTGTAGTATATGTTGCAGAATCATTAGTTCTTTGTAGTAGAAAACTTGTTGACACATGCCGCTTGGTCTGCCTTTCCTTATTTTAGCAAATCAAGAAAGATCTGAAGAGATACTCCAAGATCTTTGAACAGAAAGATCGTCTGAGCCAATCTAAAGCCTCGAAGGTAAGCTACTGCTGGGACTGTGAGTGGCTGGATGGTTGCCTGGAACAATGATTCTTACCAACCCCATTTGCTGTCACTGTTCAGTTTCGGTCATCTTGGCACAGCTGTTTGAGTACAGGCTCCTATTTCCTGATCTAGAACTCTTGGATTCATTCTCCAAACATAATTCTGCAAGACTATTGTGTCAAATGGGGGTTTGCATATTGGAGAGGCACACTGCAGTATATTTAAGAAAAAACAAAGGATCACTTATTCTTCCTCTGGAGGAACTGAGGCTTTAGTAGTACTTGTGTTTAGTGAAGAAGTGCCTGGTGCAAATGCATTTTCCTCCTTCTGGTGACATCTTTGGGCCAAACCCTTAATGTACTGAACTTTACGATGTGGCACTAGAAGAAAGGCATTGGTACCTTAATCCTTTTGCATATTTACACAGAAGTATCTCTGGCTTCCTTAGAAGTAATTCCAAGCAACTGTTTGGATTGCACCTTGCAAGGTAAATTAATTGGGTTTTGAATGGCATTTTGATGGAAGGCTTTAATGGGCCTCTTGTTTTCTGTAGGAACTGGTAGACAGAAGGCGAACGATGATGGAGGAGTTCAAGAAATACCGCAAGATGGCCCAGGAGCTATACATGGAGCAAAGGAATGAGCGGCTGGAGCTTCGAGGAGGTACATGTTCCATAGATTGAAATGGCTCCCACAAGGCTAGGGAAGAAAATACTTACTTCAGGAAGAAAATATTTGGAAGGCCGTTGCTGAAAGGGTTGCAGATCCTTGCAGCTAGTGACTGTTGATCTGGTGCAAGACTGGGCAGTGTTAATTGGTGCACATGAGATAACAACTGGCTTAGCTGTATTTGAACATGGGTGAAGAATGTTGTTTGGGAGGTGCTTTTGTTGCTTTCAGACCATTCACATGAAATGCCTCTTGCCTTTCAGGGGTGGACACAGATGAGCTGGACAGCAACGTAGATGACTGGGAGGAGGAGACTGTTGAATTTTTTATCAATGAAGAAATAATTGCAGTCGCAGAGGCAGAGTAATCCTCGAGCTGAGGTGAGACATCTTTACTTTGCACAGCTGGATGGAGATGGTGGGGGGGGGAGGAAAGCTTATTGGAAGAGTGATTGTCTTTCTCCTTCCTTTGCAGCCCCACCATATCTCGTACTGGGAACAGATTGGTTCATTTTCAGAAGGTCTACACATCTTTGGAATTTTTAAACTCCATCTTCTCTCTCTGGACGGCGAATGCGCAGGATTTGTTCATTCTGACACATCGTAGTGCCTTCTAATCCCCACCGCTGCAGTGGGTGTCACCTGAAAGGCACTGCTTTTAAATTTTTATTGGGGGAGGGCTTAGTTTAATTTTTTAGAAATCTACCACCGGTATCTGCTGCTTGATGCTCCAGCAGGGCTCCCAAGTGGGCGGCTTCACACTTGTTGTCCATCCACGTGCAGCCTTGGCACGCCTTCCAGCATCTCGCTGCAAACTTGCAATGCATCTGTTTGCCAAGGATTGTGCCTGCATGCCAAGAGCATGGGCGGGCACTGGTTTTGTCAGGGGAACGATCAGCGAACGGACAGTTCTTCACACGATTTGCTTTAGTGTGCCGAAGCAGCACTACAGTGGTCTTTACCCTCCTCCATTCAGATTGTGACAGGATCTCTCCATGGGTTGAAAATTGGAAATAAAGCAGACCTATATGCTTAATGAAGAAGGCTCTCTGTGTTGTCTGAACACTCCCCCACTTTGAAAATGCCTGGTTTGAAATTTGCCTGTAGCAAGAAATGGCTGCTGCATTCATGTGGCTTCATACCCCATTTCCATTCTGCCCAAACACCAATCAGTGGGTTGAGTACTTAGCCACAAAGGATATGAAACTAGCAAAATCATAAGGCATCAGGGAGTGGGGTCTGTATTTGCCAACCTGACTTGTGTCTGACGATATTTGGGAGGTGGAGGCTCTTATAAGGAGCCATTTGACAACCATGGGGATTCCTATATTCATTGCCTGGTGTGCTCTCTTTGTTGCTGAGGAATGGCAGTGGTACCTAAAACTGCTGGATCAAATGCACATGAGCAAGATGAGTTTTTTGCAGTAATACCCTGAAACCAGAAGCCCTTAAGAGAGTCTGTTAAATAGGAATCTTCAACAGAGAATTAAACACTGTTTGGCCCCCAAGTACCCAAGAGAGGGAAGATGTTCCATTTCTAAATAGAGAGCATTAAATGGGTTGTATGACCACAGCCTGAGTTGCAACTGCTTCAACTGTCACTGATGGATCCTGTGTATCACCAAAGCTGACAGGTTTAGGTCAGCGGTCACATACAGCAGACCATGGTGTGCCTTACAATCACATCTGGGTGTGGCACAAATAACAAAGCCTTATTCTTCTTACAAAGGCCTTGCCGCTTTTGGCAGTGCCAAAGCTTTACCCCACAAAGCAACACTTTTTTGCATTGAATTCATGGGGCCTTGTGCCAGGGAGACGTTTCTCCCCGGGAGGCTCTGTGCCCCAGTTTCCCAGTGGAATCGTCTCCCCGTCGTGAGGAGCACAAATTTGTGCAAATTCACGGCACAAAAATGGGTTGCATTGTACCTGAACAGTAAGGTATTGGCACCACAATGCCACACCCAGACGTGATCATTGGCCACATGAGATCTGGTCTGCGGGTCTGAGTTTGGTTTCTTACTGGACCTGAGTTGGATTTTCACAAGTTTTGGAACTGCACAATCACTTTGCTCCTAGTTCTATGTTCCGCTTGATAAGTTTTGAAACCCAGGTCTGATAAAAGCTATCAACGGAATAGGAGGAGTCGGGTCGCCAACAAATGGAGTATTTAAAACCATCTTTGCTCAGATGGTGCCTTATACAGGAGGTGTTTTGGATGTCTTGACAGATGGCTGTTGTAGGTTTACTTTGACTTTCCCTACCAACTGCTGCAGCACACAAGAGCTCAAATTACTTTGAGGTCTTTTTTACTTTCCATCTGTCATAATCCTAGTGCTGATTCTCCGTGCTTAGAAAAAAGCCCTTGGTGTGTGGCTTGCCAGGATTCTGGCCTTTCTACCACTGCCTAATGAAGGTGATTGGGCTTTTTTTTTTTTTAATGCTTTCCCATTTCAGGAAGCCCTGTAATTTGGGGAGCTAGTGTGTCCAGGTGAATACTTCTAACCTGACTTGTTAGTGTGTCCTAGTCGTCTGGGGAGATTTTTGCACTGTGAGAGGCAGTATTCAAACAGTTTCCCCACCTGCGCTCTGAAAGTGGTTCACTCTAAGTGCCATATCATACGCCTGGGTAGAGTGTCTCTCGTAGTGCCCTTTTAAAATCAGCAAGTGGAGCAATGGAAAGCAATGCCCAGTTAGTTGAGAGAGAGAATGCTTCGGTGCTCATGGAAGGAATATTAAGGGGTGAATGTGATGGACTCGAAATTGCTTCTAACTTCTTCCACCCTGCAAGTTTTCTCCACACAGTATACTGTGCCCTCTCCAAAGGATCTGTTTTTCTCTTGGCCCCATAATGCAGAGACTCAAGTCTGTTGTAATGACTGAGTAATTCTCTATATGGGGGAGCATATTGGAAAAACTTGAAACTGCCTGTCTGAGGACCGGATTTGCAGCATCAGCTGTGTGTATCTATAAATATTGTCTTCGTTAAAGACCACCCTGCACAATAGCTGTTATATTCCCTTTCCTACATGCAGCATATTAGCCATTTTTAAAAAAACGTTGACTGAAATTGACCAATAGTGTTGCTTGTTTCTGAATACTTTGGTATGCCAAGGCTGTTCATATTTATCAATGCGGGGAGGGGGGGAGGCCTTTATACTAAAGAGTAGTATTTGCATTGATTTTGTATCATTAAATAAAATGACTTCCCCCAACGGATTTTTGTGTTTAGATTTTCCACCTGATTTCGTAGCCATTTGATATCTAGATGCCAGGGCTGGGTGATGCACTCAGCAGAAGCCCTCAGAATGGCAGAGTTTTTGTCCCTATGCTAGCTAGCTTGCATGTAGCCATCAGAAATCCCAACTACACATCTTAGCCAAAAGGGTGAGAAGCCATCTTGCTACACCCTTGAAAGATGCTTGAACAGAATACCTGGAGGGAAGGGATATGGTGGAGCTTTCGGCAGGCATCAAAGGAGTAAGATTTCTGCTCTAACAGAATGCCAGGCAGTGATTCTCAAACATTTTAGCACTGGGACCTACTTTTTAAAATGACACTCTGTTGGACCCATCTACCTTTACGAGACTTAAAAAAAAAAAGATGCTCAAACACTTGTCTCCCACTATTTGCACAAGCTTGCAACCTGCAGGAACTGTAGTAATTGTATTGAACTGCTGGTTTTTTACTGCTATTCCTATTATCTATTTTACAGTTTGAAGTACCTTCTGTGTATTTAAAGTGTTAGCAACCTTGAGTGTCCTTTTGGGGAGAAAGGTGGATTACAAATCAAATAAAGCAAACTGCAGGAGCTGAACTGTTTGCAGGGCAATTAGCCACTATCTGATTTTTGAGTAGCCTCATGGCTGGAGGTCATTCCTGATCTGTTCTTTTCATGGGAGGCTTTTCTCAACTGCTGCAGTGACCCACCAAGAATCAGGTCGTGACCCACTGGAGGAGTGATGGTAGTAAAGTGGTGATGATTATGATGATGGTAGAGTGATGTTGTTTGGAGAGGGAGAGAGAGTTGCTGATGGCTGCCTGGATGCCCTGGGCGTGCCAGTGGCAATCTCATCTCCACGGGTGGGTGCCAGGGGAAAGCAAGGTAACCAACCCACATCTCAGGTGCTTTTATGATCTCCTCCTCCGTCTCCCTTTGGCTCTCCCCACCTGCTGCCCCAGGGGGAAACACTCCTCTTCTCCAGCAGCCTGCAGTACTTCCCTCTGCTGCCCTCCTGCAACTTCTCCGCCTCCAGGGCTACCTTGATGGGCGCCCCCTCCACCAGATCGCCCAGCCCGGGGTTGCAGCGCAGACCTGCTGCCAGCTTGGCTGAAATGAAGGAGCTCAGGGTGGAGCAGCAGCTGACGGTGAGTCTTTAGGCAGAACACAGCCCTTTCTCCAACTCTCCACGCCTTGCTGGAAGAGCCAAGCACTTTGCACATGTTCAGAAGCGCCCTCTTTCTTAATTGCTTCATATATGCCTGGGATGGAGGGATGCCTCCCTAGCCTCATCTCCTGCCTGGGGCAGCAAGCAGCAATGACTGTGCATGTCTACTCAGGAGTAAGTCACATTGTATTGAGTAGGGCTTACTTCCAGGTCAAGTGTGCATAGGATTGCAGCCTTAGCACACTTAACCTGGGAGTAAGCCTTACTGAATACAATGTGACTTACTCCTGAGTAGACATGCCCAGGATTGGGCTGAGAAGTGAAGAGGTGCTGGAGCTACCTTTGATCCTGTGGAGAAGAGTAGGAAGGGTTCTGAACTTGCATTCAAAAGCGGCCATCCCCATCTCTGTTCATGTGAATGTGGTTTTTGTGCTAGGAGCTCATTCAGCTAACTCCATACCTGGATGTAAAAAAAAAGTGGCAGATAGTTTGGAAGGGAAAGCAAAGAAGTTTTACAGGTCGCTTGTTACTATGCAGAAGTAAACCCCACTGAGTTTAATGCCACTTACTCCCAGGTAAGCAGGTATAGGATTGCTGCCGTAGAAACTTAAAAGAAGGTGTAACAAATTTGGACATATACTTGGATGCAACTATGTTAATAATAATAGCCTATTAAAGATCCAGAGGCAAATTCCTACACTGAAATATAAGGAAAACTTGAGCTTCAGGGTGACTTTAATAATAATAATAATAATAATAATTCAATTTCAATCCAGAGTGACTTCATTTTTTCCCAAAAATCAACAAAGAAATGCCATTTATTCCCCAAAAGGTGCATCAAGGCTGATCAGTAATTTGCAATTGTACCTTTTGCAAAGGGCTTTCTCAGTAAAGGGTGTTTTGGTGAATATCCATCTTTCCGCCCGCGGGATTCTTACAGCCCAAATCTAAATTGGTCCATTAGGACAATCGGCTTCTTCCTGACAATACTCCTGGTATCATTTAGTAGGTCTTGTTGAGGTGCCTAAATGATCCTTTTCCCCATGAGTCGCTCGTGAATCATCCCCCCCCCAGATTTCCCTAACCTGTTCCCCAAATGACTTAATATAGAACTTTATAATATTTTAAACTTTCAAGAATTGTTGTGAAAAGTGGCACGCAGGTATTCAAGTTGGCGCTCAAAGTGTGAGGGGCAGCAAGAGGATGGACAGATAACAGAGCAGGAGGTCTTTGGGTGCACCCAGAGTGATGGGGTTAGAACACTGAAGGTCACAAGAAATAAGGGCCTGTTTTGCACCAATCCGTCTTCCTTTTGAAGCCGGAGAGTGGGAGAAGGAGGCCTAAAGAGGCAGCCATGGTCTCTGCCGATCCATTGTGATCCAAAAACGAGGGCATTTATTTTTCACATTTCTATAAGATTCAGGGTGTTGTACATTGTTCCTTCACCCCTTTTGTCCTCACAATAACCCTGTGAGGTAGGTGAGGCTCAGAGCGAGAGAGAGGGAGTTAATCAGGAAGCTTTATGGCTGAGTGGGGATTTGAACCTGGATCTTCCCAGCTTAAGTCCAGCTCCAAAGGCGCTACATTATCCTGGCCTTAACATGAAGTTTTACTAATGTGTAGTACTGGATGTAGATGGGGATAGGAAGATAGTGGTATAAATGTGTTGTTGTTCTTGATCACAGAAGGGTCTCTCTCTCTCTCTCTGACTCAGAGACCATTCTTCCTCTCTTCTTTATATACCAGGGGTAATCTCTGGCCATGAGGATCATGCACGAAGGCGTGAAAAACGCCAGCACTTTCCTCAATTTTAGAGTGGCTTCTGGAGAGTCTCATTAAGCAAGATTGCTCACTGGGACTTGTTTTTGTGGAAAGAGACTGGCTCTCTATAGAAACAGTCAGCCTCCAATTACCGGGGCAGTCTCTGGTGTGGATTGCTTCACAACTTGGTCCAAATCCAGCCAGGAAAGAAATGAAGTCATTGAGCTGATTTGATTACAGTATACAATGTATGATCCATCTGCTACTTTTCAGTTGTTGCTTCCTCTGGCCCCTTCCTGGATTTTACAGAGATCTAGGCTGAGATTCTATACACATTTACCTGGATGTCAGTCCCATTAAACTCAGTCTTACTTCTGAGTAGACATGTTGAGATTGCACTGCTAGTCAATTCTATTTACCTGAGTTGACTTAATGTAAGAAGAGCCCTGTGGGATCAGGCCAAAGGCCCATCTCGTCCAACTTCCTGGATCTCACAGTGGCCCACCAGATACCTCAGAGAGTATGCAAGACAGACCTGCATCCTGTTGCCTCACCTTTGTACCTGGCATTCTGAGGTAGCCTACTTCTAGAGCAGGGAGGTTGCACATACCCATCATGGCTTGTAACCTGTGATGGACATTTCCTCCGTCAATCTGTCCAATCCCCTTTTCAAGGCATCCAGGCCAGATGCCATCCCCACATCCTGTGGCAAGAAGTTCCACAGATTAATGACACACTGTGTAAAAAAAAAAATACTTCCTTTGTCTTGGTGACAGAGCTATGTACAGGAGGGTGGGGAAGTTTAAGCCCAACTTTTTTTCTGTAGTGGTTTCTAAGGGAGGGCAAAGGTAGTGTGCAAATATTTTAAACAAATCAATGCCATTTCTGGTACCTTCAGGCAAACGTAGGATGGATTTCCACAGTTGCTTTTTATGCCAAAATCCATATCGCTTTTCTAAGGCATATAGAGCATCCCTATAGCTAAAGAGGCTGTCTTCATTGACCCACTCTTGTTTTGATGATGATGATTGGCAACCTTCAGTCTCAAAAGACTATGGTATAAGCCTACAGCACCCAGTATTCCCAGGCGGTCTCCCATCCAAGTACTAACCAAGCCTGAGCCTGCTTAGCTTCTGAGATCAAGGTATAAGCCTACAGCACCCGGTATTCCCAGGCGGTCTCCCATCCAAGTACTAACCAGGCCTGAGCCTGCTTAACTTCCGAGATCAGACAAGATCAGGAGATAGTGATCAGTATAGGGAGATGGTTGGCAACCTTCAGTCTCGAAAGACTATGGTATAAGCCTACAGCATCCGGTATTCCCAGGCGGTCTCCCATCCAAGTACTAACCAGGCCTGACCCTGCTTAGCTTCCGAGATTAGACAAGATTGAGCATGTGCAGGGTAACAGTTGCTGCTTAGATGGTGGCATAAATATGGTGTTATTCCTCTTGCAGAATTCTAACTAGGTTCAAAGCAAACCCCACTGAAATGTACTTTGCCATCTGTGCCTGCTCCCCCATAAATACACATACACATTTCTGATGCTGCCACTGTTTCAGACAGTCTGGGGAAGAAGATGCTCATTGAGCCAAGCTGTTAGTCAGAAACCTATGGCTGTTTCTGTACTGCTAACCAAAGCCCCATTTCTGCACACAGGTGGCTCTCCGTATCCGTCCCATCAATGAAGACGAGCTGGAGGAAGGAGCTGCCATCATAGCCCACCGAGTGGGTGAGCAGGTATAAGAGGGCGGGTCTCTGTTTGTTGGACCCAGGTTCTGGATTCTGGAAACCCAAGCACAGCGGCCAGTTCAGATGTTGGGTCCTTGCCTGGGTGTAGGAAAGAAATCAGGTTTGAAAATAGTTCAAGGAGAGGCTGTTTTGTGCAGCCATAAAAAATCTCCAGGACCCATTGGAAATGCAGACTTTAGAAGTATGATGAGCTAAAATAAGTTAGGAAAATCAAGAACACATACCTGTATTTGCGGTTCCAAATTGCAGGGTTTTTGCTGCAGAACAGAACGTCTTGGGGGGGGGGAGCTTTGCATTTTTCCTGGCTTCTTCCTGCTTTTCTCTGAAGCCATTGGTACAATCCCCATGCCTAAGTATACCTGTACCTGAAATGAAAATATCCTTTCTCTCTTGCATCCCCTTCCTCTGATGTCTCCCTCCACTGAATTTTTTGATTGTAAGATCCTAGGGGCAGGGACCTACTCTTTTCAATACTTTGTCAAGCACCTGCATCTTGATGGTGCTGCATAAATACTATAGATTAGAGCAGCAGTTGTGATCATGAGAAACAAACAGCTTTTGCGGCGAGCGTAAAAGATTAGAGACAAGGTGGTCCTCTCACTGGATAGCCATGTTAGCAACCTTCAGTCTCGAAAGACTCTGGTATCGCGCTCTGAAAGGTGGTTCTGGGACAGCGTCTAGTGTGGCTGAAAAGGCCGATTCGGGAGTGACCATCCCTTCCACACCGGGAGCAAGTGCAGTCTGTCCCTGGTCTGTCTCCCTGGCTATGGGCCTTCCTTCTTTGCCTCTTGGCCTCAGCCTCTTGGCAAAGTGTCTCTTCAAACTGGGAAAGGCCATGCTGCACAGCCTGCCTCCAAGCGGGCCGCTCAGAGCCGCTTGGCTAATATTCTGCGCTTGCCTATTGGGCAATTGCTTTCCCTCTTGTGACTTCCTCTGCTTTCAGGACTTATCAGCAGAGGTGGGGAAAAATACAGTTTTATTTTGTCACAGATTTCAGTGTTTTCCAAAGTCAGAAGAGCAAAAAAGCGGCGTGATGGGTTTTTGTTTCATTGTCACCGTTTCCCCCACCTTTACTTATCACCATTTGTGCCTAAATTTGTGTCCTCTCCCCCCCCTCCCATGATTCACATAGCAAAATACTTTTTCTGATTATGTATTTATCCAGGAAGCTGCTAAAGTTTCTCTGGAGCATTGACACATGGGGCTCCTTTAAGGACGCAATGCCCAAGAGGCCAAAAATGCTTCCTTTTGATCTGGGTTGGGCTGAGAGAAAGGAATATGCTTTCTCCCTCAAATGCATTTCTGTATAAGTGAAGAAAATTGCTCCCATAAGTCTTAATTTTTTTTGGACCTTATCTGTAACTTGGCATTAAAAAAAAGCCATTTTTACTTCTGTTTCTATGGAATATCTTGTGGGGATCAAATCTTTAGCCTTGAGCAGTTGTAGTTCCCGTTTAGCACATTGAATTGCAATGACATTGCAGAAATTTCCCATCTCTCTGGAATAGGGTATCGAACCCAAAACAGGTTGATTTGGATGCATTAACATGACTTCCTTGCATTTGAAAATGTACTCAGTGAATGCTAGAAGGATGGATGTTACAGGCTGCCAGGGCTTTGTTGCATGGCAAAATCTGAGCTCAGTTTGAGTCCTAATCCCATTCTTATCCTAGGCCAGTGGTTCCCAATCCGTGAGCCATGGCTCCTTGGGGAGCCACGGAATCCTTGTGAAAAACCCACTGCCCTATATAATGCATAGGATTGTAGCCCTAATGGGGAGCCATGGCCCGGTAGGTCAAGGGAGCCACCAGTTGAAAAGTTTGGGAACCTCTGTCCTAGGCATTTTTGGTGGGTGGTCGCCCTGGATATCACACACACACGGGTGTGTGTGTGTGTGTGTGTGTGTGTCACACCAGGCATGGCTGTGCCAGCCAAGCTGAAAGTACAACTTGATTTATTTGTCGTAGATGGTGGTTCTGATGGACCCAACTGAAGATCCAGATGACATCTTGCGAGCCAACCGGTCCCGGGAGAAGACGTTTATCTTTGACATGGTGTTTGGCCACAAAGCAACCCAGGTGAGTTGATGTTCCACAAGAGTACCTTGCTTGATCAGACCAAAAGTCTGTAGCCTTGTCTTGGTGTGCCCTCTCACCACAATTCGTATTCAGACATAGACTAAGATAAAAACCAGGTGCCATTGCCACATCCTGTAGCAAGGGGTTCCACAGATTGCCTCTAGACATGAAGGCTTCACAGAGCCATCTTGACTAATTGCCCAGGAAACAAGCCATTTGTTTTCCGAGATTTCCCACTGGCTCAGGTGTTGTGACGGCTGTGTGTGCATTTTGCAGTGGAGAGACGCCAATTGCTCTAAAAGCCAGTTTGACATCACGCTGAAAAATTGCATCCTAAAATTAAATTCAAAGACAATTTGTATGAAATGGTTCTTAATAACGTAGATTTGCTTGGCGTTGTCTCAGGAAGCTTAGATCTGTTTCCACGCATCCTGCATCATCTTTCTAGCCCACTGGGGAAAGTACTGCTAAATCATGAGCTTGCAACATAGATGAGAGTCGGGGGACTCCTGGGGGATGAGGTCATGCCATGGTAACCTTGCTTGGCTCCTTTCAGCGTGTTCCGCTCTCAAGATTCATTCTGTACATGTATGCATTTATTTCAAGCTTGCCTTAGGTGTTTTCTCCCTTTTTTCTCATGCAAAGGTGGGGAGGGGGGAATGCATTAAATCTGTGCAAAAGGATGCTGTGACCTCCCTTAGGAGGTCCCCCCTGAAATAAAATGGCTCAGTGATTACAGGATAGCAGGAGAGATTGTCATAGCCAGAGTCATACTATCCACAAGAATCCTCAGAAGGTTTTGAGTCTAATCTCCAATCACTGATGGGAAAAATGAACAAACATTCAAAATCCTGATATAATTACACCCCCCTCCCCCCCCCCCAATACCTGAGCTGCTGCTTCTTCTTTTCTAGGAGGAAGTGTATGTGTCCACCACGAAGAACCTCATAGAAGGAATCATCTCTGGCTACAACGCCACTGTCTTTGCATATGGTCCTACAGGTAAAACAGCTTAATAGTGCAATGTGTAGGTCGGCTCAGAAGCAGGTTGCGCTGTGTTCAATAGCGCTTACTCTCTAGGAAGTGTGTAAGGATCAGAGCCTAAATAGTGTTGCTGGGCTGATCACTTACTCCAGGGACTGAGTGGATCAAGGCTCTCTCTGTTCATGGACTGTGTCCAGCAAATTGTATATATAAATTATATAAATAAATTGTATTTATTTTATATATTAGTTAGTTTTTTTTTTTTCATTTATGATCTGCTGTTGCTCCAAGGACATCAGGGCATTTAAATAAGAACATAAGAACAGCCCCACTGGATCAGGCCATAGGCCCACCTAGTCCAGCTTCCTGTATCTCACAGTGGCCCACCAAATGCCCCAGGGAGCACACCAGATAACAAGAGACCTGCAAGGCTTCCTGGGAATTGTAGTTAAGAACATAAGAACAGCCCCACTGGATCAGGCCATAGGCCCATCTAGTCCAGCTTCCTGTATCTCACAGCGGCCCACCAAATGCCCCAGGGAGCACACCAGACAACAAGAGACCTCATTCTGGTGCCCTCCCTTGCATCTGGCATTCTGACATAGCCCATCTCTATGGGCTCAGCCCCTTTCCTTTTAATTCTCACAACAACCCTATGAAGTAGGTTGAGAGATGATGACTGCCCTGAGGTCAGCCAGGTGACCACTTCATGGTCAAGGAGGAATTTAGAGGGGGAAGGGAAACAGGTCAGTCTGCTTTCCCCTGATATCCACCCAGATAAAACAGACATATTGAGCATAACCCTGTCTTCACCTGAAATCTTGGTGGGCCCAACTTCCAGTTGTATCTCGATGACTTCCACGTTTTTAACCAGGTGCTGGAAAAACATACACTATGCTGGGGACGGACTCCGAGCCGGGGATTTACATCCGCACGCTCAATGATCTCTTCAGGGCCATAGAAGCCACCAGCGGAGACATGAACTACAGTGTCTGCATGTCGTACCTAGAGGTGAGATGGGCGGGCTCTACTCCAGGTGTGGATCCCAAGAGGAAGGTTCTTTAAAAGGATTTCTTAAGGAACTGAATAGGGATTGTCACATGGTTTTGTTTATGCATTATCAAACATTATTAAGTGTTAATGAACTCTGTGGTGGAGGTGGGGTTGGAAATGGATGTGTTTGTGTGGTCACTGTTGTGAAATGCAAACACAACCATCACAACACTGAAACAAAGGGTTTTGTAACATCTTTACATTTCAAAGGTAATCTACGCGTTTCGTTTGTTCACTTGTAGGTTCACACGAATGCCATTTTATATTAAAATGTGATCAGATCCATATAGCCCATGAATTTTTGAAGCGCACATTTTGATGGCATTCCATATATACCCAACACATTGCAACGGACCCCTAACACCACAATACAGGTTTTATAGAGAATAGCAAAGGCTTTAATGTCTGTTCTACCATAGAGGTATGAAGCCTGTAATAAATTTTATTTATAGTGCTCAGATTCGACAGACCTTGGCCGTGAACTTGGGCCCCTGCAGAAATGTTTCTAGTGGGACCCTGCAGCTTCTAAGGCATTATACCATAAAGTGTGGGCTGCCCCAGCTGTATCCAAGGTGTGCCCTGGGGCAAGCTAGCTCATGTGGATACACCCAAAGAGTTCAGTTCCATTTGGGGGTGTACCACTGCACCCAGAACGAAACCATGTTTTGCGCAAATCAATGCGAACTCAAAAATCCCTTTCCACCCACCTCCATGGGTGGAAAAGGCAAATAATTTTTCTTTTCCTTCCATTGTTTAGATTTATAATGAAGTTATCCGTGACCTCCTGAATCCGTCCTCGGGATATCTTGAGCTGAGGGAAGACTCAAAGGGGAGTATTCAGATTGCAGGAATAACAGAAGTCTCCACTACAAATGCCCAGGAGGTAAATACGAGTAGCTTTCCATAGTGAGGGCAGACTCGCCTGAGAACGAAGGGCTCTCAGTCCCTATGGCTGTGAGGGTATTCCCTGTTTAAGGGAGAGAAAAGCACATGTCAGTGGGGGTAATTAGGGGCCAAAAAGCAAGAGAACCTTGTTCTCCTGACCCTCTATGTGGTTCTAGATCATGCACCTGTTAACCAAAGGGAATAAAGAGCGCACTCAGGAGCCCACAGCGGCCAACAAGACCTCTTCTCGCTCCCATGCGGTCCTGCAAGTGACAGTGAAACAGACCAGTCGGGTGAAGAACATCAACGAGGAAGTGAGAGTGGGGAGACTCTTCATGGTGGATCTGGCCGGCTCAGAAAGAGCAGCTCAGGCAGGTGACCTCGCCAACTTGGGGCTGCTTGCAACCTGCCCCTCTCTATCACTCCTGCCCTTCTCTATCACTCACATACAGTCAGTTCTCTTTATAATTCGTTATCCGTGATTGCGGAGAACAAGAGCTGGTAGTATTTATTTTTTTTCACCTTTTTATACCACCCTTCCTCCAAGGTGCCTTAAGGAAGCAGTTCCCAAACTCTTGGGACCCGCAATGCCCCTCCCCCCGCACTACAAACACAGTGCTCAACTCCCGGAAGTGACTGGTGATGACATCTTTGTGGGTTACTTCTGGGTTTGAAGGCCTGCAGCGCTGCGTCAAACAGAGGCTTTCAGGCCTCCGTAACGACCATCTTTCTTGGCGCAAGGGCTAATCGGCTCCGTCCATTCCCGTAGACTCAGAATCGAGGGAAGAGGATGAAGGAAGGAGCTCACATCAACCGATCGCTGCTGGCTCTGGGGAACTGCATCAATGCGCTGAGCGAGAAGGGGGGGAGCCGGGCCCAGTACGTCAATTTCCGAGACAGCAAACTCACCCGCTTGTTAAAGGTACAGGGAAGTTTAGCTCACTGATCCCAGGAGTTATCACAGATGTAATATTGGAAAGGGAGAGATCCCACGCCGTATGCGAAAACATCTTTGCCCAGAACCTAAGAACAGCCCCGCTGGATCAGGCCATAGACCCATCTAGTTCAACTTCCTGTATCTCACAGCGGCCCACCAAATGCCCCAGGGAGCACACCAAACAACAGGGTCAGCCAGGGCTTCATCCAAACTGGTGCTGATAGGGAATACTGGTGCTGACCAAGAGTCCAGTTAGGCAGGTGAAGTGACGGCAAAGGAGAGCATCTGAGCATGTGCGGAGTGTTTTGAACCATTGATACAGGTTGCAAAACTGGGCTTTTCTTGCTGCAGAATTTCCATGCTCTTAGCACATAAAGACAGTGTCTTCTGAGTGTACAATACAGCCCTGGCTATACCCGTGATGCCCCAGTGGCATGTTTTTTCCGTCAAAGCGCTGAGCTTTGCCTGTTCCTATTACTGCCTCTGCATGAACAAAAATGTCACCCACAGGACTCTCTGGGAGGCAACAGCAGGACGGTCATGATAGCCCACGTCAGCCCAGCTGGCACCTATTTTGAAGAATCTCGCACCACCTTGATCTATGCGTACCGAGCGAAAAACATCAAGACGAGGGTAAGGAAACCAGTGACCCTTGCTCACAGCTGTCTCTGCTCCACACTTCCTCTGGAAGGGGAAGGGAGGAAAGAGGATTTTTGCAGTCCAGAGAGTGGAGGCAGATGGGTTGATTCATATTTGCTGGCAGTGCTCTGGGGGGGAACCCTGGGGGGGGCAGGGGAGATTTCCTCTCCGTTACACACTGCATAATACCATTTGAACAATGTTGTGTTTATCTGAATATTTCAGCGTTTCCTTATTTTTGGCGTGAGGATTTCAAAAACGCCACTATTTTTGCCATAGCATCAATAGTTTAGTTCCCAAACTTTTAAGCCCCAGGACCCACTTTTTAAAACTATCAGGACCCACTGAAGTTGACAAGACTTTAAAAAAAGGAGATCTAGAAAGAAATAACATTTCATTGATAAGTAATGCCGTTGGAATTAGTGCCTCTGAAACGCACAGGAAACATTACAACATTAGAAATTTCAGATAAACAATTTTATTTGTGATGTCCAGTGTTATCGATCAGTAGGCTTTTCCCTGATCGTTCAGGGAGAGGGGTGGTTCAGATCCCGAGTCAAATTTTAGGAGGGGCTCTATTCCCCCCCCCCAGCAACTCCCTTCCAGGTTTCACATCTAAATCACTTTTATACTATTTTAATTGTTATGGCTCACCCCCCCACCCAGAATGTTATGTTGGTGAGATAGCTAAAAATGAGGTTCAAGCCCCCAGCCGTTTAGCCAGTTTAATAGTTTGTAGTATGAATATGCCGTGGTGTACACCCCACCCAGTCTGCTGTCTGCCTTCCCATTCACACCTCTGTCCCTGGTCCTTCCGGGTACCATCACAGCTGTGTGTATTTATGGCCATTTCAGGGCATTAATTCCTGTAATAATGTTGATTGTGTCTCAGGAACTGTTCCGGGAAGGAGCAATCAGAGAGGGCTGGAGCGTGTCTTGTGCATGCATTTACTTGATCCTGAACCTCCAGCATCTTAAAATTCAATTAATTAGCACTCAGCATGGAGAGGTCCACGGTGTTCTGTGCGCCACATGTAATTAATGGATGGTATTTGCTGCTGCAGGATGCGGTCAGGGTTTTAGAAGCTGATTAGACAAATTAATGGAGGCTGTTGGCGTCTGTTGGCCATGAATGCTGTTCGGGACATGTTCTAAGGTAGTGTTCCACCACATGGGTAACGGATGAAGTAGGAGCATTGGTCCTTCCATCTGAGAAGTGTCAGCTCTGCATGGCAACAAGTCTTGAAAGTCTTTCCCAGCCTGACCTGGGAGATGTCCTCTCTCTGATTTCCTTGAAGTCTCTTCTTCAAACTCACCGTTCCTGCAAAGCCTTTGGCTCTAGTTCAGGGGTGTCAAGCTTGTTTTGTACAGCAGACCAAATAACATTCCTGTTGCCTGCTGAGGGCTGGTGATGTCATTAAGCAGGAAGTGATGTCATTAAGCAGGTTGTGATGAGAAATAATCACTTTTTTCTCACATGGAAATGCATTAGCAACGACAGAAGAGAAAATACTCAAACTTTGGTCATATTTTAAGGACACGGGAGTTCCCAATGATCACACGGGCTGCCCTTCAACAGTGACACCTCAGTAGAACTTAGCAGCTGAGAACAGCTGGTGGTGGTGCTTGGAGAGCCTGAGGGCCAAAGAGCTTCCACAGGCTGCACCCAGTCCATGGGCCTTATGTTTAACACTCCTGCGCTAGTTGCTTTACTCCTCACAAATGACACACAGTGATTGCTTAGTCTTCCTCACTTTTCCTACTCCAACTCTCTCCTCTTCTTCTGTCATCGCTCTTAAACTGCATGCCTCTCGGGGCAGGGGGCCTGGCTTCTTTTCACATCGGCTCATCAGAGTCAGGCCAAAAGGTGGTCGATCTAGTCCAGCACCCTTGTTTCCTACCAGCTACCCCAGTGGGGAAGCCCACGAGCAGGACGAAAAGGCCTGCCCCTCTCCCACCATTGCTCCCCTGCAACTGGTATTCAGAGGCACACTGGTACCGGACTCGGAGGTAGCACTTGTAGCTAGTAGCAATTGATAGGCTTGTCCTGCCAGATCCAGCAGAACTGGTCAGGTGTGGTTGCCCTGATGCAGAAAGGGGGTCCGGTGTTTTTCTTGATGACCCTGCTGGTTGAAGGTTCATTTTCATTGGCAGTTGCTGTGTGCATCAGGTTCTGATTCAAGGGGCCGAATAAGCAGGTGTTCTCTAACCCGGCAGGTAAAACGCAACTTGCTCAATGTCTCCTACCACATCGCCCAGTACACCAGCATCATCTCCGACCTGCGCAGGGAGATTGAGCGCCTGAAGGCCAAGATAGAAAATCAGGAGAAGGAGAAACGCCTTCTCAGCCCCGGGACCGGCGAGGTGCAAGGCAGAGGTGGGACTTTGCTCTTCGAAATTCTTCTCTTGCCTACGGTGCTTGTTAGGAATGTAGTTCTTTGGGATGGAGGAGGGGGGAAGACTGAGTAACGGCTAGCCTCTTCTTCCTCCTTCAGCGGAGACCCACCAGGACGCGGAGGAGTGCAGCCATCAAGAGATGAACAAGCTGCGGGAGCAGCTGGTCGGGGCCTTCAAGGAACAAATGGACATGCGGCGCAGCCTGATGGACCTGGAGAACACCAACATGGAGCTCCACGTGGACACCTCCAGGCATCTAGTGACAATTGCTGAGTGAGCAGAGCAGTGGTTTGGCAGCGGGCACTTCAAGGGGCATCCATAACTTGGTGGTGCAGCATTTGCCTGGTATACTAAAGGTTCCAGGTTGAGTCCCTTTAGGGAAGGCTTGGCAAAACCCCCCGGTTGAGACCCTGGTGGGCTACTGTCAGTTTAAACAGAGCCAGGAAGGCAGTCCCATCTGTTCTCATGTTTTCCTTCAATGCGCTCATCATCTAACATTGCAGTGATTTTGTACCCTTTTTCCTTGGAGGGGGGGAGGGGAAAACCAGGGGCTCAACTGCCATAGAAATGTGGCACATTGCAGAGGATTCTGGGACATTGTTCAGGGATGCACACAGTCTGTGTGGGGCACTGGCTAGGCCTTTTAAGCCTCATCTGCTTCCCATGTACACTGAGTGCAACCCGCTGAGCTGCAATGCACATTGGGAGAAGAGATCAGCCATGATGGGTCAAATGTCCTCCAGGTCATTCCTGCTCATCTCATCATGGACGTGCGCTGATAGGCTTGCAATGCATCCCAGTTCCCTGGGACACAGCTTGCAATCCAGCTCAGTAGTGCCAGCTGGTGTAGTTTTTTCAGGGATTGTGGTCCACTCTGAAGGCATTTAAGCAGCCGCTTTGAAGGGCGCCCCCCTGGTTTCCTCTAGTCGCCTAGTAATCTGATGTACTTGCTTGAACGTGTGCCTTGGAACCACAAGAGGGTGCTGTGTGTGTGTGAGAGAGAGATCGAGATCCGGCTGGACAAAACAGAGAAAGTCTCAAAGGCATTTTCAGGCCCAAGGTATTTATTTGTGTTATTTTTTTTAATTGTGAGTGCAAAATACTGGGATTGTGCATTCCAATACATTAGCTGAAATGCACTTTTGACTTACAAATTGCCCTCTCCTGCTTGCTTTCCTTTGTCAGCCACATCTACAAGGGTTAACATTAGAGGTGGTATGAGTCTTCGTGTGCTGTCTAGTCAACAGGGTTGACTAGATTTTGACGCCACGCAGGTGCTGCGAACTAACAGGTTTATTTGGCCGGGCTCCTAACACAGGCCTGCAGCACAAGTTTGTTCCCCTGGCCCCAGGGAGTGAAGCTTGGCGATTGGGCCGTACCGGTTAATTCAGTGTGCCTTAACGGAAGGGCAGGATTTGAATGAGGAACCTCGTTTTGAGGACAGGACTTAACAGAGAAAGCTACCCGAGACTGCATATGGGCGCAGATCCTGAAGCACTTTCTGTATGTAGAAAGAAATTGTGATGTGCAATATTGGCAGGGAGCGTGATGCTTGTGGATTGGGGATCTTGTAAAAAGCAACTGGGTGCATGGTCTTTGTCCTTTACTAGTCCACAGACCTGGTTGATTCCACCAGCCCTCAAGTGATGGGGGCCCTGCACCCAGTTGAAGACTACACGGTGTGCTACTTTAGCCTAGCTCCCCTCTGATCCATGCACCCCATTCTTGAACATTCTTCCGCTCTTGCATTATAGTATGTCCCTCTCTGAGCCGCAGGCTGTGAATGAACGGTCTTTGGCTAGAGTGTCATTCCTTGCAGCTGGGAACAGGAGAAGGCTCACCAGGCTGGCAGGTTTCCCAACAAGCTGCTCACCACCAAAAAGGATGACGAGTCCTTGGATGAGGCCGATCGAGAAGATTCTCCAGAACCTCACGAGGTCGCTGTGGCCAGGGAGGAGATCCACATGCTGTTGGCTGAGCAGCGGAAAACGGCAGCCTTAAAGGTGAGCTCAGGGCCCCGCATTCCCTGTGATCTGGCAAGGTCTTGCCAGGAAGGGCTATAACACCTTGAGCAGCTTGGCTCCACGCAACTATGCCTAAGAGAGAGACCTCTCTCTCAGGTTCCCACACTCTCCAATGGTTGCATTCTGATGTTATGTGGGAAAAAGGATACAGAAACCATTTGTGGCTTATTTCTTTGCAGTTCAATGCTGTTGCGGGGCCAGGATGTCCACAGCGCTGTGGAGGTTGTTCAGGGTGACCGGGTTTTGGCTCAAAAGCTTCCTGTTTGCAGGATCAGCCCATTTAATTTTTTTTGTCTTCAGTGCAGCTGAACACTTTGTGATGAATTGCCCCTTAATTTCACTTCCTGTTCCCTAGAAGTGCCTTCTAATTACTGGTTTTCTTTCTTTCTTTCTTTCTTTCTTTCTTTCTTTCTTTCTTTCTTTCTTTCTTTCTTTCTTTCTTTCTTTCTTTCTTTCTTTCTTTCTTTCTTTTAAAGTGAAATGCTGCTATTATGGGGCAGTTCAATTCAGGGATGTATTCGTTTTAATTTTAAAATTAAACAAATGAAAACCTGCCTTTCCTTCTCATTTGAAAAGCCCCAGGCAACTAACTAACCCCAAATAATAAAGGAACAAAATCAGAATAAAACAGGGGGGAAAAAAATCTAAATCAATAAGACAATAAAATAGCAGCACCAATATAAGCAATGCTGAGAGCTAAATCCAAGAAACTGAATGATTCTCATTTAATGGTTTGCAGGTCAAGTGATAACGGCTTGCAGGTCACCAAATGGTGACTTTCCCCTGTTATTGGTAAATGAAATAAAAGCACCAGGATAACAGAAGGCCAGCTGCTTCCCAAGAATTTTCAGCACACAAACTTGTCCTTGCGTGTTAATTCAGACCCTGGTTTATGGGAGCTCCCCCTCCCATAAGAACAGCCCCACTGGATCAGGCCATAGGCCCATCTAGTCCAGGTTCCTGTATCTCACAACGGCCCACCAAATGCACCAGGAAGCACACCAGATAACAAGAAGACCTGCAAGGCTTCCTGGGAATAGTAGTTAAGAACATAAGAACAGCCCCACTGGATCAGGCCATAGGCCCATCTAGTCCAGCTTCCTGTATCTCACAGCGGCCCACCAAATGCCCCAGGGAGCACACCAGATAACATCCTGGTGCCCTCCCTTGCATCTGGCATTCTGACATAGCCCATTTCTAAAACCAGGCGTCTAATTCAGGCAGACCTGGAGCAGCGGTTGGCGATCGCCAAGAAGAAGGCGTCTCAGATGGAGAAGCTCCTGCCCAAGCAGATCACCAACAAGGACCAGCAGGAGGTACTGAGGCTCCTTTGCAAGGCACACGAGTTGGAGGTGGGCAACACGGAGCTGCAGGCTGATGCCCTGTGCAAGAAGAACCTCCTGTGCCAGAAAGATTTTGTCATTCAGCGGCACCAGCAACACCGGCGCCTCTGCGAGGAGATCGTCCAGCAGCAGTGGTCACTGATCAGGGGTGAGTCCAAGTCACAAGTCTGTGTTGGAGCCCTGAGCAGGGGGTGACAAACAGGGAAGGTGATCGTGACCCAGGCAAAGGTCCAGCGGGAATAAGAAGCCTGTGTCACCTTTCCTGTTGAGAAGAGCCAGTGGTCAACCTCAGTGGGTGGGTGGAATTAACCCTGTTCTGTCCAGGACAATGCATGTAGCTCCACTCACACTCCCCCTGGGCAATTGTTTTCAGAAGAATCCTAGTTTCAGAACAATCCACAAGCATCATGCTCCCTGCCAATATTGCACATCATAAGAACATAATAAGAACATAAGAACAGCCCCACTGGATCAGGCCATAGGCCCATCTAGTCCAGCTTCCTGGATCTCACAGCAGCCCACCAAATGCCCCAGGGAGCACACCAGATAACAAGAGACCTGCAAGGCTTCCTGGGAATTGTAGTTAAGAACATAAGGACAGCCCCACTGGATCAGGCCACAGGCCCATCTAGTCCAGCTTCCTGTATCTCACAGCGGCCCACCAAATGCCCAGGGAGCACACCAGATAACAAGAGACCTCATCCTGGTGACCTCCCTTGCATCTGGCCTTCTGACAGCCTTCCTGGCTGTCGCTGAGTATCATTTTGCAGGTGCTCCATGGGAAGCAGTTACTTTGCCCAGGGCTGCTGGGCCAGGGCTAGAGATTCTTCTGGATCTGAGGAAGAAGCAAGCCTGGCTTAAGGTTGTCATGAAAGAGCTTTATTTGGCTACAGCGTAGCAGCATCAACTTATAGGAGCACCTCTGGGCATCCAGACACATCTCTAGGCATATGCCTGCAGTATTTCAGGTGATGCTATGGGTGACACAGTCCAACAAGGCTCAAGGACAAGGCAGTGGCTGCACACAGGGTCTTATACAGACTAGCTGTTTACTCCGGCTCACTTATTGGGAAATCGGTGCTGATTGGCTAGGCTAATGGACAGCAAAGTGATTTGTATCGCTGTAAATGTTGCTACTGCCAGAGTTCTCATCATTAGGAGACATCTTATCAAGACACAAGTAGCAGATAAGAACCAGGATGCCAGCTAGAAATGTTCCCATCATTAAAGTGCTATCTAGCAGACGCATCGAGATCAGCACCAAACTTGTGACCACTGTGCAACCAAAAAGTGGTCTCTGTTTTGGCCTGTTCTTGCCATTCCGCCATGCCATGGTCTTCAGGGCACCAGATCTGGACGACGCAACGCTCCAGGCAGTTGCATCTTACGCCCATTGCCCCAGCAGGCACTGTGCCCAGATTTCTGGGCAGTCAGGACTGCCCAGAGTGTCACGTCGCCCAGATCTGGTGTCTTGAAGAGCCATGGCATGGTAGAACTGTTACAGCCACTCATAGGAGGGCAGGTTCCCCCTGCGGAATGGGGTTTGGAAAGACCTTGAAACAGATTAACACATGCAAAAAATGAACATCGCCTGGGGCTCTGATGTAGACAAACATCGCCCATTCTCATAACATCAAGCAGGGGCAGCTGTTAAAGTCATTGTTTTGAGTTCCACCTTTCCAGCTTCTCATAGAAACAGTTTAGGCAGCTACCAGGGACTGGGAGGCACACTGAAGACGGTTGACAGATGCCCAAGATGAAAGGTGCTTGCTGGGTCTTGATTTCATGTAGGGCCCAGATTGGACATGCCGCATGGGTCTCCAGCCACTTTAATGGAGCTTGTGGGCACTCCATTTCTGGGGATGTCTGCCAACCACCTCCTTTCCGGTATCGTTGAGTTACTGTTCTTCCTTTTGACCAGACCACAACATCCCAGTCCCAGTGCCGCTGGGAAAACTGTACCGCCTCTACTCCCGTGAGTTTGAGGAAGGGACCCTGGACCGCCTGCTCTTGCTTCATTCGCTGATCTCCAGCGCGCTCCGGGTGAGGCAAAGCCATTCTGCGTTCCCTGAAATGTACATGAATGTTCTCTGGGATCTGAAATGTCCGGGAGGAGGGGCAATACCTCAAGGGGAAAGCGTTCTGCCTTGTGTGCAGAATGGTTTGACCAATGGCATCGCTGGGGCTCCAGGAAGAGGACATAGCTTAGAGCCCAATTTGAACGTACCGCGTGTCGTATCGGGTCTTCTGCTGGCATGGACTGCTCTAAAACAGTCAGTGCCGGTCACACAAGGTGCTCTGCCAGCATGGGAGTGCTTGGAGGACGGCCTGTGTCTTCCCTTCTGCTCCAGGACTTCTCCCACCAATCGCTGATGAAGGCAAGTCAGCAGGATTGATGGGAGAGGTTGCAGGAGGGAAAAATGGGACAGGGAAGGGTGAGGGGGTGGAGATGGGTGGATTATGCCTGGGAGGGGGGCAGGATTGGGTCTGGGAAGGGGGTTAGGATATCAGCAGTGCAATCCTACCCCCTCCCAGGCACAATCCAGGATTGCACTGCTGATATCCTAACCCCCTTCCCAGACCCAATCCTGCGACACAGGTTAGCGTGGACCTGCGCCAGCAGTTTAGCTGTTGCAGGTCCCAACAGATTCCCCCTCCTACGCCACGGACGCTAACCCTTGGGTAAGGCAACAAATGTTCTCTTACTTAGGGGAGACTTACTGGACCATAGGATGTGGGAGGGGGGTCACTATTTTGGCACTGCTGTAATGACTGTGTGTGTGTGTTTGTGTAGTGGATAGGATTGGGTTGTTAGTCCGCGTTGGGTTGATAAGGCCTTTTTCCATGGTCCCTTGCCAGAGGATACGTCCATCACTTTACAAAACTTTCATCTTCCTCTTTGCTTCTCCCCCCCCACCCCCCTTCTCCAGGATGTTCCCGAAAAAGCTCAACAGCTGGACCTCAACAAAGAAGAGAATCGGAAGGGCTCGTTTGATCACAAGAGAGACATCTTTGGGGGCTCGAAATTTGAACTTCCTCCTATTGTGGTAGACTCAGACAGGTATCCAGCTTTCTGAAGGCCTCACAGTCCAGTGTCACTTGTGCAGCTAAACCTCACCCTCTCTGGAAGGATCTTTGGGGCCCCAGGAAAGGGTGGTTTTTCTGCGCCCTGAGAAAATCTGCCTCTTCTGCTGATGCTCCTACATCTCCCTCCCTTGCCTGGTAGATCCAGTAAAAATACTCCAGCCAGACGAAAACTGAGCTACGAATGGACTCCCAGCCCGACTTTGTTCAACTTGTTGAAGACGCCTGTTCAGCAGGTCAGTGGCTCACGGTCAATCTGTTTGTCCTGTACGTGTCTTCCTCCGAGGAGCTCAGGGTGATGCATGTGAAAGGGTGTTATCCTCACATCAACAAACCTTGGGGTAGGGGAGAGAGAGAGAGAGACAGATTGGCCCAAGTCCATTCAGTGAGCTTCATACTTGATCTGAATTCAGTCCACGCTCCAACTTTCTGTCCATTACGACACATGGATATTAAGGTGGAGCCACCTGGGCACTGCCTGGATGGGAGACCACTTGGAGACTCCGTGATGCATACTGCCTTGAATTCTACAATGGAAGAAAGGTAAGATGAAGTACAGTGGGTCCTTGGGGGTGGTCCGCTCCAGGGTCCTCTCATGGATACAGAAATCTGCAGATGCTGGAGTCCATGGGGGGGCAGGGTCGTAGAGCAGTACAATAGGGCTGGGCCTGCAGCCCCCTCCATGGGCCTCCCTTTCTCAGAAGACCTCCTGTGACTGAGAACACCTCCTGGCCACGACTGGAAGTCACGGAAACAAACCAGAAGTGGCTTTTGGTCATGTCCTGGAGGTGCGGTGAGGCCCGTGGAGAGGTTTGCAGGCCTCTCTCCACCCAAAACACCTCTCAGATACTACTGGAAGTGGCCTCCAGTTGCATCCTGAAGGCCTTCTGAGACACGGACTCTGCATTCATGGATGGTGGAATCCATGGATGCCGAGTCTGTACCCAGGGCCTGCTGTATCTGGGAATCCTTTTTTAAAAGGCACATTTTTGAAAAGCATCTTCTAAGGTGAGACAAAGTGCAGCAGACGAGCAAAAGCTGAATTTTCTCTTGCCCTGGTTTCCAACAGAAGGCCTCGGGAATTCCGCTAAGAAAGACCTCGTCCAAACTGTGCTCCCCACGGACACGTTCTCGGGCTTCCGGCAGGAAAAAGTCCAACGCTGATGTCTCTGGGGGCCCGCTGAGCCAGGAGGCTTTGAAGGAGATCGCCGACAGCACCAAGCGGATTGCGCTCATTGCAGCCAACCGCCGCTCCCGGGCCCAGGACGGAGGTCCCGGTAGCGAGCTCTCTTCCGTCTACTATTTGGACGACGAGACACTGGAGGTGAAGTGCCTGCAGCCCAGTTTGACTCCGGAGCACTCCTCAAAGGACACCGAGAGCGCCGACAGCCTCGTGGGGGAGCCTCGGAGGTCTCGGAAGGAGCGGAAGAAAGAGAGGAGGAGGGAGAAACTTTTGGAGAGGGAAACTGGGATGACAAGATCTTGCTCCCTTGAGCTTGCAACTCCTGGGGTATGGCTGGCATAGGAGGGAGAGGGGCGCAGCAGGTGGGGATTGGCTGGAGGGGAACGGTCGTTGAAGGATGGCTGGCCAGGGCCATTCCAATGGCAAGACCAGTGGTTACCAAACTTACCTGGGTCATTACCACCCCTGCAGCCTCACTTTTCCAGCTCAGCTACCCTGCACGTGCCCGATCTCGTCTGATCTCGGAAGCTAAGCAGGGTCAGGCCTGGCTAGTACTTGGATGGGAGACCGCCTGGGAATACCGGGTGCTGTAGGCTTATACCATGATCTCGGAAGCTAAGCAGGGTCAGGCCTGGTTAGTACTTGGATGGGAGACCGCCTGGGAATACCGGGCGCTGTAGGCTTATACCATGATCTCGGAAGCTAAGCAGGGTCAGGCCTGGCTAGTACTTGGATGGGAGACCGCCTGGGAATACCGGGTGCTGTAGGCTTATACCATGATCTTGGAAGCTAAGCAGGGTCAGGCCTGGCTAGTACTTGGATGGGAGACCGCCTGGGAATACCGGGTGCTGTAGGCTTATACCATAGTCTTTCCATGCCCGATCTCGTCTGATCTCGGAAGCTAAGCAGGGTCAGGCCTGGTTAGTACTTGGATGGGAGACCGCCTGGGAATACTGGGTGCTGTAGGCTTATACCATAGTCTTTCGAGACTGAAGGTTGCCAACCAGGTGCCGTCTAGTTGGGTCTTGTGGAATCCCACGACATCCAAAATGGCGTGGCCCAAATCTCATATAAGGTTTTGTGAGATCTAAGATGATGGCACCCAGGTGAACTACCATGGTTTTGCTACCATGGTGATGTTTGAAAGTCTGCAATAACCCATGCTGCCACTTCAATCTGCATTTGTACCATGTCTGACCCAGACATTATTATTATTATTAGTATTAGTATTAGTATTAGTATTAGTATTAGTATTAGTATTAGTATTAGTATTAGTATTAGTATTATTAACAGTATTTATATACCGCTTTTCAACTAAAAGTTCACAAAGCCGTTTACAGAGAAAAATCAAATAACTAAATGGCTCCATGTCCCAAAAGGGCTCACAATCTAAAAAGATGCCAAGGAATACCAGCAGACAGCCACTAGAACAGACAGTGCTGGGGTAAGGTGGGCCAATTACTCTCTCCCTGCTAAAAAAAGGAGCACCCACTTGAAAAAGTGCCTCTTACCCAATTAGCAGGGGTACCCAATTAGCAGGGGTAATTAGCAGGGTCAGACATGACAACAGGAATTTAAACGGGCCTTTGCAATGATCTTGTGACTTACTAGTGACTTGTCAATCTGGAATGGGTGTCTTTGTCTGTATGTCCTGCAGGCCTCCCAAGTGAAACACGAAGACCCTTCCTGCCAGGCAGACCATATCTCAGAAAACCAACTGCCCAGGGCCAGGTCACCAGATGTCATTGCGGACCACCCAACCTACGTCTTTCCAGCTGTGACCAAAATCAAATTCCCTGTTGTTGGCCAACAAACAGGTACAGTCAGTTCTTGATATCCGTGGGGGTTAGGTTCCTAAAAACCCCAGCGGATACTGAACCTGCAAATACTGAACCATTGATCTGATGGAATCAATGGGGTTAGGGGGAGGTGCCAGCAGAAGACCTGCTAACTTACCTGCCTGCCGTGGAGACGTTCAGCAGGGCTGCGTGGTTTTGGTTTAACCCGAAACCAAAACTTGGCTTGCGGTCAGGAAAGTGTCGTGTGCAGCTGCTCTATAACGAGGACTTAAGTGTCTTTTTTGGTCGCTATCCAGAAGAAAACCCATTGCAAGATCTGGCCATGCACAACCCAGCCCATAGCACCATTCATCAGGGCGGCTCTGGTCACACCCGAGGCCAGGTTCTACCGAAGCGGGTCAGAGGTTAGTATGGACAGTGCCGTGTCAGTGGCATGGATCCTGGTGTGTTTGCTTTTGTAGGGATCTCTGGATTGAGCCCTAAAACATTTACAAAGTAGTGTACATAATGAAAGAAATGAAATGAAGGTTCCCTGCCCCAAGGGGCTTGCAATCTAAATGGTTGGCAACCTTCAGTCTCGAAAGACTATGGTATAAGCCTACAGCACCCAGTATTCCCAGGTAGTCTCCCATCCAAGTACTAACCAGGCCTGACCCTGCTTAGCTTCCGAGATCAGACAAGATCGGGCATGGAAAGACTATGGTATAAGCCTACAGCACCCGGTATTCCCAGGTGGTCTCCCATCCAAGTACTAACCAGGCCTGACCCTGCTTAGCTTCCGAGATCAGACGAGATCAGGCATGGAAAGACTATGGTATAAGCCTACAGCACCCAGTATTCTCAGGCGGTCTCCCATCCAAGTACTAACCAGGCCTGACCCTGCTTAGCTTCTGAGATCAGACGAGATCAGGCATGGAAAGACTATGGTATAAGCCTCCAGCACCCGGTATTCCCAGGTAGTCTCCCATCCAAGTACTAACCAGGCCTGACCCTGCTTAGCTTCCGAGATCAGACAAGATCGGGCATGGAAAGACTATGGTATAAGCCTACAGCACCCGGTATTCCCAGGTGGTCTCCCATCCAAGTACTAACCAGGCCTGACCCTGCTTAGCTTCCGAGATCAGACGAGATCGAGCATGTGTACTGTTGCAATCTAAAAAAAATGCACAATCGATAGCAGGAAACAGCCCCTGGAAAAGTCACTCTGGAATAGCAGGGACAAAGTGGATTGGGGACATTTGCTCTTCCTTTGCTAAGTGTAAGAGCACTTAAAAGGGGCCTTGAAACCTTGTTCACTCAATCATTGAGCATCCTTCAGGTATGTGGCATTTTAGAAAGAGAGGTCAGGTCCCCGCCCTGAGGAGTTTACAAAATATCAACACCAGAGAGTGGAAGGGGAGGAAATGGAGATTGGGGAAAATAAAGGAAGAAGAAGCCGTTATTATTAACAGTATTTATTAACAGTATTTATATACCGCTTTTCAACTAAAAGTTCACAAAGTGGTTTACAGAGGAAAATCAAATAACTATTATTGCAAGTGAACATCTGTAGGCTGAATCCAGTAGACTTTCCTGGGAGTAAGCCCCATTGAATGCAGTGTGGCTCTCTTCTGAGTGTACGCGCATAAGGAGGACTGTGAGTTTTAGTTGCAGTTGTCTGCCTTTTTGTCTGGTGCTGCAACAAACGGAACAGGATGGAACTGTGGTTGTTTTTGTATTAAAGAACACCACTCGAGGAATACAGGATGTTTTGGCAGCCCGGCTTAATAGCTGTTGTTTTAAAACAGCACAATGCAGGGCGCCCCTGGCAACAGCCGGAAAGATGTGAATTCAGTTTCCATATCGGGCTTCGGTCCGCCATGCCAGAAAGATATTATTGGAAAAGGAGAATTGCTTTTTCAGACGGCCTCATAATCGGAAGGGGAGAAATAATTGGAGCTAGATGGGCTCAGTCTGGTCTGACTGTGGAACGCTAACTCTCTAGAAAATTGCAAATCCAGGCAATTTGGAACATGGAGATGGCACTATTCTGGTTGATGAACCCTGAGGCTTGCTTCCTATGTCATGCTAGTTGCATTTTCCATGTGGCTTTTCTTCATGTGACACATGAAGTGCACAGGCTCACTGCTTTAGAGCATAAGAATCTCTGGGCTGGATCAGGCCAGGTCCAGTATTCTGATTCCGAAATGCCAGTCTCTAGCACAGTGATTTTCAACCTTTTTCATCTCACGGCACACTGACAAGGCACTGAAAATGGTCAAGGCACACATCAGGTTTTTGACAATTGACAAGGCACACCATGCTGCCAACGGGGGGCTCACATCCCCCATTGGCCCTACTAATAACTGACCTTCCCTCAAATTCCTGTGGACCACTCGTGGCACACCAATGTGCCTTAGCACAGTGGGTTGAAAATGGCTGCTCTAGTAGCTGAGAAGCAGGACACGATGGTCAATTGCTATAGTTTATCCCCTGGTATGTGCAGGTTTACTGCTGCTGTACATGGAGGATCCATTTCGATATCATGACTCTGGGACTTTGCCTGATCGCTTTCTAAGTGAGGTGTCATTGTCACTAAGAAAATATTGTTAACTGTATGTGGTGGGGTGATTGGTTGCACCTTGGCTAAAAGAGGTGCATTGATTGGATGCATGTGCTGAGGGGTGTTGTGAACACATTCCTCCTTAGTCCCTTCCGGGCATGAAAAAAAGTAAGCCTTTATTGTAGAGAGGGCAGGCATCCCTTAGGCAGAGTCTTTCAATGAACAGCAGCTAGCATGTTATGCCGTAGTAGTGGTGGGCCAGTTTGGAGTCACTGAACCTGATCAGAATGTCGACCCAATGTGCGGCAGCAGTGAAGAAGGCCAATTCTATGCTTGGGATCATTAGGAAAGGTATTGAGGCCTAAACAGCTAATATTATAATACAGTTGTACAAATCTATTTTAAGGCCACACCTGGAGTATTGCGTCCAGTTCTGGTCGCCGCATCTCAAAAAAAAAAATAGTGGAAATGGAAAAGGTGCAAAAGAGAGTGACTAAGATGATTACGGGGCTGGGGCACCTTCCTTATGAGGAAAGGCTACGGCGTTTGGGCCTCTTCAACCTAGAAAAGAGGCGCCTGATGGGTGACATGATTGAGACATACAAAATTATGCAGGGGATGGACAGAGTGGATAGAGAGATGCTCTTTACACTCTCACATAATACCAGAACCAGGGGACATCCACTAAAATTGAGTGTTGGGCGGGTTAGGACAGACAAAAGAAAATATTTCTTTACTCAGTGTATGGTCGGTCTGTGGAACTCCTTGCCACAGGATGTGGTGCTGGCGTCTGGCCTGGACGCCTTTAAAAGGGGATTGGACAAGTTTCTGGAGGGAAAATCCATTATGGGTTGCAAGCCATGATGTGCATGTGCAACCTCCTGATTCTAAAATGGGTTATGTCAGAATGCCAGATGCAAGGGAGGGGACCAGGATGAGGTCTCTTGTTATCTGGTGTGCTCCCTGTGCATTTGGTGGGCCGCTGTGAGATCCAGGAAGCTGGACTAGATGGGCCTATGGCCTGATCCAGTGGGGCTGTTCTTATGTTCTGACCTTCTTCTTCTGCACCCAGGGCCCAGGGAGAGCACCAGTGGACATCAGAAGAAGCAGCCTCAACTTGCTAACACAAGGAACCCCATGAAGTCAAAATAAAGGCACAAGAAGATGGGAGATCAATTCTGACCTGGCCGCATGTTTAGCTAGAGGTATATGGAGGGATCCAGTGAACTGGTACTAACATGGGCACGAGCAATTCTGGTGTCTGTTTTGGCAGCTAAATGAAACAGGTCTGACCTTAATGCACTGGGCTGCACTGTGCATCCCAGAATTCCTTGCACCATCGCAGAGAATACAGGTGTGCATGTAGCAGTGGATTCTGGGGGCGTCTCTCTGATTGCATGTGGCTAAAAAGTCCTGTGGACTCCTTGATGTTTGAGCTCCTTGGGCAATTGGATGGCACTGTGACCATAGGCATGTCCCAGAAGAAAAGGTCATGGATTTGACTTGGGACACTGCACACTCGAGAAGGATTATATGTACAGAGTAACCCTCTGTCTGCTCAGTTTGTTTTTTCCTCCCCTTTAAGAATCTAGGAGGACTTACCTCCTCATCCCACCCTATTTCTTGTAACTGGGGCAGAAGTGAGGTATGTCTGGGCTCTCACAGGAGGGTGGAGATGCTTTGGCCACAGGGCTAGCTATAGATCTTCTGAATGTTTAGCCAGGCAGGGGGAGATTTCAGGTGTCAGTGGAGTTCTAGAAGTCCAGTGTGGGGCATGCTGTAGAGGAGTTTTGATGAAGCAGGTTAGAGACAAGCACATCGGAAATGTACGTGATTGAGGTGCAAAGGAAACAACTCACCAGCCCCTTAGCCCCCTTTTCTTAGAGGCTGTATATTTTGCAAATAAAATTTGATGCTTACAGTTTTGAGATGTGATGGTTTATTCCTGGGAATCTCGATGGGGGGGGGATCACTTCCTCTTCTCAGCTGTCTTGTGATGGCTCTAGATATTCTGCTGAAGTTACCAATGCAGAGCTGTCAGAACATCAGGCATTTGGAGACAGGTGAAGCTGCCTGATAATTAAGAACATAATAATAATAATAATACAGGTATTTATATACCGCCTTTCTTGGTCTTTATTCAAGACTTTATTCAAGGCGGTTTACATAGGCAGGCTATTTAAATCCCCGTAGGGATTTTTACAATTGAAAGAAGGTTCTATCTTTCAAGGACCACAACATTCAGATCTTTCTGTCTTGATCTGATCGCACATTCTGGCCTCCATCCTCCCATGCTCAGAGCACATGGAATAGCTCGGCTCAGCTTGTCAGCTGCTTCAAGGTCGCACAGTGCCGGTGGCCTCGAACTGGCGACCTTGTGGATGTTATCTTCAGGCAAATGGAGGCTCTACCCTCTAGACCAGACCTCCTGCCTGGTCCCCACTGGATCAGGCCATAGGCCCATCTAGTCCAGCTTCCTGTATCTCACAGCGGCCCACCAAGTGCCCCAAGGAGCACACCAGATAACAAGAGACCTGCATCCTGGTGCCCTCCCTTGCATCTGGCATTCTGACATAACCCATTTCTAAAATCAGGAGGTTGCACATACTGATTCACTCCACAGCCAGACTCTCAGGGGAGGGAGTTTCAAAGTCAGGGTGCTAACACCAAAAAGACCCTGTCCTGTTGCCCCTCGCCAGGCAGTGGTTGAATGCAGAGTAGACCCTCCCCCTAGTGATCCCACTGGGCAGGCAGGATCAACTAGCCTGGATCTAAGCGGTTTATCTCTCCTGCATCTCCCCTTCCACCTCTTTACCCTTGGCCATGGAAACCTAGCAAATGGGCCATTAAAAGTGGACAAAGCTACGCCATATTTCCACCATCCACCAAATATTCTGCAAACGTTCCCCAAACCAACAGCCCAGGCTGCAGTAAATCCTGGGCTTTTGTGATCCGAGTGTGTCAGGCCTTCCATTTAGAGGGGACGCTTGAAATTCCTCCACTGCTGGCCCCCATCCAGTGGCAGAAAGAACTCTCTCCTTGCTTGTGGGAGGGCACATCAATGAATGCAAGAGGGGGAAGCCAGCCCGTAGGAAAAACAACCTTGATTCAGTTCGGAAGGATCTGAAGCATTCAAGAGATGCAGGAAGCCACAGAGGGGGGGGATTCTGCTCTCCCAATAGGCGGGGGAGTGGGAATAATTTTTTTTTGGGGGGGGAGCTTGGCAGGGTGAATAGAGGACTCGGTGAATGCGGCCTCACAGAGGGGCCGTTCATCCCACATGGACAGACTCCAAATGCTCAGGCTGTCTTGGCTGGGACTGCCGCAGGATGGGATAACATCGTGCTTCTTGCCCCACTGTCCAAACATTTCGACAAAGGGTGAGGTCATTCTGATCTTATAGGGTGGGAGAAGAGCAAGGCGGCAGGGCCAGGAATTTGTGCTAAGGTGCAAGCAAGAGGGAAAGGAAGGTTCGGGGGGGGGGTTTGTTTGAAGTGCAGCTGCCACAGGAGAAGCCCAAGCAATGCTCTCCCTAGAGGGAGAATATGGGTGAACAAGAACTGAAGAAAAGCCCTGTGAGATCAGGCCAAAGGCCCATCTAGTCCAGCTTCCTTGATCCCACACTGGCCACCTGATGCCTCTGGCAGAACTCAAGACAAACAAGTTACCTGCTCCAGGAGGAGGCTGTTCGGGCGGGACTAATGCTCTTAGCTCAGCATTTCTCAAACTGTGGGTCGGTACCGAGGAGGTGGGTCGCATGTCCATTTCAGGTGGGTCGCGTAGCAACTAGCTCCGCTAGTGGTGATGTTGCAGAATATACAGATGATACAGAAAATAGAGGGTACCGAGGGGCAGGGCAGGGTGGGAGAGGGGCCTGGTGCTTTGCCCTGAATTGGTGGGAAGATGGGATGCAGGGAAGGGGGGAGGGCTGTGTGGTCGGAGAAGGATCCAAGAGCCTCAGAGTTCTTCCTGCGCTCTGCTTTGACTTCCAGCCTGGAATATTTGCATTCCGAGCTCTGCCAATGAACACCACGAGCACCTGGTGCGATGAGCCCTTTGGCTGACTGGGGGTTAGAGATGAATGTCACTTGATGTCACTTTTGGCCATGGCATCCCTCCCAAGTGAATGGCGTTACTGCCGGTGGGTCCTGGCAGAAAAGTGGCTCCAGAATCCCAGCAGTTGTGGCTTAGCAAGGTGGTGCCTCCCCGTGGAAGAGCAGTCTACCTGGAGACTGGGACGAGGGGCTGTTGCAGGAGCTTGCTTCTTCAGAAGCAGCTGGTTGGGTGCGGGATGCTCCAGAGTCTGAGCAGTGGTGGCTTAGGAAGGTAGAGCCTCCCCATGGAGGAGCAGTCTACCTGGAGAGGGGGGACGCGGGGCTGTTGCTTGAGCTTCCTTCTTCAGAAGCGGCTGGTTGGGTGCGGGGTGCTCCAGAGTCTGAGCAGTGGTGGCTTAGCGAGGTAGAGCCTCCCCGTGGAGGAGCAGTCTACCTGGAGACGGGGGGACGGGGCGCTGTTGGTGGCTTAGCGAGGTAGAGCCTCCCTGTAGAGGAGCAGTCTACCTGGAGAGGGGCTGTTGCTGGAACTTCCTTCTTCAGAAGTGGCTGGTTGGGTGCGGGGTGCTCCGGAGTCTGAGCAGTGGTGACCTAGCGAGGTAGAGCCTCCCCGTGGAGGAGCAGTCTACCTGGAGATGGGGGACGGGGGGCTGTTGGTGGCTTAGCGAGGTAGAGCCTCCCTGTAGAGGAGCAGTCTACCTGGAGAGGGGCTGTTGCTGGAGCTTCCTTCTTCAGAAGTGGCTGGTTGGGTGCGGGGTGCTCCAGAGTCTGAGCAGTGGTGGCTTAGCGAGGTAGAGCCTCCCCGTGGAGGAGCAGTCTACCTGGAGACGGGGGACGGGGGGCTGTTGGTGGCTTAGCGAGGTAGAGCCTCCCTGTAGAGGAGCAGTCTACCTGGAGAGGGGCTGTTGCTGGAGCTTCCTTCTTCAGAAGTGGCTGGTTGGGTGCGGGATGCTCCAGAGTCTGAGCAGTGGTGGCTTAGCGAGGTAGAGCCTCCCGGTGGAGGAGCAGTCTACCCGGAGAGGGGCTGTTGCAGGAGCTTCCTTCTTCAGAAGCAGCTGGTTGGAAGCAGGGTGCAGCTGCTGCTGCTGTGGACAGCTTGGGGAGGATCAGGCGTTCTGGCCTGCGGAACGCACCGAGACTGGCCGCGCCCCCTCTCTCCCTGGGCCGAGCGGGCAGCCCTCCCCTGGCTGGGCAGCGCCTGCTCTCTGGCCGGCTGCCAGTCCCCCCCTCGGCCGGCTTCTCGCGAGACGGGGCGGCGCGGTCGCCAGAGGAGGAGCCGTGGATGGTGCTGAAGCTGATGCTGCCGGGCTGGCTGGCTGGCTGGGGAAGGAGGCGCCTGGGCGGCCCCGGGCGGGAGGTGAGCCGGGGTGATGGGGGGCTCCCTGCTGGGGGGCTCCCCCGGGGGCGGGCAGGGCTGGTGCAAGCCGCCCGCGCAGGGCATCAGGCACGGGCTGCGCTCCAGGGCTGGGCATGGAAGCTGGAGAGCCGCAGGATCGGGGCCGGCGGAGCGCTCCTTGGGGGCGGTGACGGGGGGGGGATTCCCAGCAGCAGGCAAAGGGTGGAGGGTCTGCTGGGCACTGGGGAGATGGAGCCCTGGCTGGTACCTGGAGCAGGAAGGCGTTCCGGCAGCCTGCGGAACTCCTTGCCACTGGATGTGGGGGTGGTGCCTGTCCTAGGTGCCTTTCAAAGGGGGTGGGACAGATCGAGGGAGGGCGAGTCCGTTACAGGCGAGAAGCCACGATGGGTATGGAACCCCCCTGGTTCTGGAAGTAGGCTCTCGCTGCCACGCCAGGCGCAAGGGAGTGGCACCAGATTGCAGGCGTCTTGTGTGCCCCTGAGGCTTCATCGTGGGCCACGGCGAGGTGAAGGAAGCTGGGCAAGGTAGGCCCCCTTTGGCCTGTTGCTCTTCTGAGCAAATCTTGCAGACGGACTTCTTTGGAAGTCTTTCCTGGAGCGAAGCTGTCAGCCTCGGTTCCTGTTGTGATCCACATTGGGCCTGCCCTGGAATTAGGCTTGACCGGCCTCTCTGGCTGTCTTTCCTTTTCATTTTCAAGGGATGTGGTCTAGGATAAATTTTTAGGTGGTTAAACTCTCATTTGGGGGGAGGGATTCTCACCAGTGCACTCCTTGGCATGGCCATAGTTCACTGAAGGCGACATCCCAAGCAGGTTTTTTTAAAAATAGGATTGCAGCCCACTTGGTCAATCCATGTTGGGTGGATGTGGCCAGGTTGCCTTTGGGCTCACCCGGCTGTCCCCTGTGGAAACAGGAGACAGGGCTTGGGGGCTGATCCACCAGGGCTGTCCTGACGCTGTCAGGTTAGACTTTTCTAGGCCTGGAAAAATCCTTCCTCTAGGTGGGTTCCAAGCTGGTTGAGCAGCACTATTAAATGAGTTTATTTATTTATAAATGGGTCTTCCGGAGGGGAGGTATCACATGGAGTGCCGCAGAGCTCTGTCTTGGGCACTGGGCCATTCAACATTTTAATAAATGATCTGAATGAAGGGGGTAGAGTGGGTGCGTATTGAATTTGCAGCTGACACGAAGCATGGGGAAGGGGAGAGAGAGAGAGAGCTAAAACCCTAGAACAGGGGTGTCCAAAGTTTTTGGCAGGAGGGCCACATCAGTTCTCTGACACTGTGTCGGGGGCTGGGGGGGGAGAATTAATTTACATTTAAAATTTTAATAAATTTACATAACTTTACATAAATGAATATATTAAAGATGAACCTATATGAATGAATGAGGGTCTTGCAATAGCTCAATGCCTATAAAAGGCCTTGCACAAAGCAAGGCTGGCCTTTCCTTTGCTGCCACTGCTGCATCACAGATGTGAAAGAGCAAGCAGTGGAGGGAGCTCTCATCCCACAGCTCACACGAGAGGTCAAACAGTCGCCCTCACGCTGAGAGAAGTTGCATTGGGCCAGTGCAGGCTTCAACAAATCTCCAGAGGGCCAGAGGCTCATTGGAGACTGGGGACTCCCTGAGGGCCGCATTGAGAGGCCTCAAGGGCCACAAGTGGCCCCCGGGCCGGGGTTTGGGCACCCCTGCCCTAGAAGATTAAGTTAGGATTATTATTATTATTATTATTTATTAACAGTATTTATAGACCGCTTTACAACTAAAGTTCACAAAGCGATTTACAGAGAAAAATCAAATAACTAAATGGCTCACCATGATCTTGGCAGGCTCAACTTGTAGGTCTGTAACAACAAGACAAAAAGTTCAAGAGGCACAAATGTAAAGTTCTCCAGGTAGAAACTATTTGTTTCTGGGTGGGGGGAACCTGGTTTGGTGCAAAACAGTACTATGTTTCTTAGCATACCCTAGGATAGCCATGTTCAACCACTGTGCCATGGCACACTGGTGTGCCATGGATGGTCTGCAGGTGTGCCACGGGAGTTTGGGGGAGGATCATTTGTTAAGAGGGCCACTGGGGGGATGTGAGCCCCTGCTGTCAGTGTGGTGTGCCTTGTCAATTGTCAAAAAACAGATGGTGTGCCTTGACAGTTTTAGTGCCTTGTCGGTGTGCCGTGAGATGAAAAAGGTTGAAAATCACTGCCATAGGATGAACATAAGCCAGCAGTGTGATGCAGCGACGAAAAAGGTGAATGCGTTGAAACTGCAGGGAAATAGATGTTAGGTCAGACATGAAAAATTGTCTTACTGAAGCAGTTGTCCAGCACTGGAACAGCCTGCCCTGTGTAGTTGTGGGCATTCTCCCATTGCACGAGACTGGATAGCCACAAGTCAGGGATGCTGCACTATCAGTTGCCTGGACTGAGCAGAGGGTTGGACTAGATGACCTCTAAGCTCCCTTCCAATTGTGTTGTGTGATTCAGGTGCTGGTGTATGACAGAGAAATACTTCCCTTTTCTGGGGTATCCCCACCGGCCGGTGGTTAGTAACTGCCTAAGCTAACCGAGAGGCATCTGTTGAGTCATCCTGTGGGCCTTTCTAAGAGGATCTGACTGAAAATCAGTGGAAACGAGAAATAGAAAGATGCACTGGAAAGCATGGCTGCTTATACAGTCAGAAGGCAGGGAGGGAATTTCTGTGCATAGGGCAGCATTTACAGCTTCTAAAATGTGTAGGGTGAAACGCTGTTTTCTAGATTAGATCTCTTCAGGCCATGTGGGAAGTGGAGCTTTCTGTGCCGCTGAGTCAGTGTTTTGGTTCTGACAAGGAGATGTGGGAAGCTCTGTCTAGCAAAGGGGTGGCAAGTGACCGGACTGCAGAGAACACTGAGCTAGAATAGGCCAGTGGGCTGATTCGGCATCAAGCGATCTGACTCTGCATTCGCAGAGATGTGTTCCATGGGACATGTTCACAGCATTCTTCTGTGTGCAGCCTGAGCAGTTTTCCCAGCCTGCTATGGAGACTGGTACAGGTTTTGGCACCATTGCTGTGTCATGAGCAGCGATTCTCTGACTCTGCATGACTGTGCACCGGTACAACCCAGACAGATACACGTTCTGACCAGCCTGGTTTTCCTCTTTCTCCCCCTGGCTCCATCATGGTGGTAGAGAGGGGACCATTCTCTCCCTGAGGCTGCAGGTGTCCAAAACTCCAGGTTGCAGTAGCATGAAGAGAAAGAACAGCATGGTCCACGTTATAAGTTGTTGCACACAAACGCCTTAGTGTGGTTTGACAGAAAGCGGTCTCTGTTGACCTTCTTGTCTGCAAAACTTCCAGCCCTCTCTTCTTGCGACAGCAGAAACCCAACAACCAGGGCAGTTTGAAAACGGCAACTAACTGAGAAAATGTAGTTGGGTCAAGAACCATTGACTTCCCCACCAAGGCTAGTTGGAGCAGCCACATCTTGATGAGGTGTCCCAAAGAAAAAGTGATGTTTCCCTAAGCTGGGGTCACAGCTGAGAAGGCCCTGCACCCCACCACACTTCTGTTGGTGAGGGGCCCTGTTGCAGTACCTGTGTCTTCATTGACTTCCAGCAGATCTTTGGGCTTTCAGATGGCGGTCTTTCCCAGCCATACCTAGAGATGCTGTCAGGAATTGACCCCGGGACCCTGGTGCTCTCCTGCCCAGTTACAGCCCCTGATCTGCATTTGATTGTTGTTGGCAATCTTCAGTCTCAAAAGACTCTGGTATCGTGCTCTGAAAGGTGGTTCTGGCACAGCGTCTAGTGTGACTGAAAAGGCCAATTCGGGAGTGACAATCCCTTCCACACCGGGAGCAAGTGCAGTCTGTCCCTGGTCTGTCTCCCTGGCTATGGGCCTTCCTTCTTTGCCTCTTTGCCTCAGACTGTTGGCCAAGTGTCTCTTCAAACTGGGAAAGGCCATGCTGCACTGCCTGCCTCCAAGCGGGCCGCTCAGAGGCCAGGGTTTCCCACCTGTTGAGGTCCATTCCTAAGGCCTTCAGATCCCTCTTGCAGATGTCCTTGTATCACAGCTGTGGTCTACCTGTAGGGCGCTTTCCTTGCACGAGTTCACCATAGAGGAGATCCTTTGGGATCCGCCCATCATCCATTCTCACAACATGACCGAGCCAACGCAGGCGTCTCTGTTTCAGCAGTGCATACATGCTAGGGATTCCAGCACGATTGTGTTGTTTGGAACTTTGTCCTGCCAGGTGATGCCGAGAATGCGTCGGAGGCAGCGCATGTGGAAAGCGTTCAGTTTCCTCTCCATTTGATTATTCCTAGTAATAGGCTCTTGTTTCATGTACCTGTGCCAGGTTTGGTGCACTGTATCCTTTCAGTGATGTTTATGTCTTGCACATGAACTGCTTTTAAGGCAGAAATGTCCCATGAGGTTACAAATACAGATAAACATATATTTCATATATGCATACATATGCACACGGGAGGGCACCAGGTTCAAGTGACCTCTTCCTGGTCTGCATACACAGTGAGAAACCAGAGCCTGGTCAGGACATTTAATTGCTGTGGATTTTGGCAGGGTGGGGGAAGGCTTTACTCATGCATGTTTTCTCAGCCAGCCCTGTTTTCCTTCCTTGGGGTTCTGCCAACAGGCCTGTCAACCCTTGAGAGACTTCTGCTGTCTGGTTCAGGGAAACCCCTTTGCTTATGTTCTTTCCAAATCCTCAGTCCCTGAGATATGGCATTATTTTGCTGCAGGGAAAATGGGTGGTGGGGAACCATGGCTAGTTGCCATGGTGTACGTTCATTGTGCTGCTGATATTATTGCGCTGGCTGTCCGATTTACGGATGGCTGCGTTGGTGCTTTTGCGCAGGCGGAGAACGTCCTTTGCTGGTGCAGGCAAGAGCCCGCTGCTTTGACCTATGTATGTTCTCGCTTCTGGACAAACTTTTGGAACCAAACCAGTATGTAGAGGGAGGTTAGTGTACTTATGGTAGATACTTTGTTGTCTTTGTACCGGCTACAATGAAATTTCAATATGTTACACTGTGCCGGTGTCTGTGTCGTTTCTACAGAGGGAAAGACCCTGCCCCCAGGATCTTACAGTTTCGATCAGTGATTTTTCAACTGCTGTGCTGTGGGCGTGCCACAAAAGGTCCACGGGTGTGCCACGGGAGTTAGGAACACAGTGGTTGAAAATAGCTGAAAATCTCTTCCAGGTTCTGCAGCTCTGTTTCTAGAGGCAGTGGAGGAAGAAGGATAGACCATTCATTCGTATAGACAGTTGCCCTAGAAACAGAGTCACAGAACCCGGTAAAGTCTCCTGGAAGCCAGAAGTGACATCACAAGATGTATGGAGAAGACCATAGAGGTCGGTGTGCCGTGAGATGTAAAACATTGAACATCGCTGGTCTTGATATTGATGTAACAGTGACAAGAGGGTGGGAAGCGGGAAGCATATGGGACAGTTTCTGTTCCGTGTGTTCAAGCTTGGTTGCCCTGGGGGTTGTGGACTAAGAAGGCATTGTGCCAAAGGCTTCATGGAGAAGATGGATTTAAGAAGAGAGGAACTGGGTGCATAAGGAATCATGTCCCAGAAGGACGGAAGGGAGAAAAGCCGGAGTGGTTTAAGGGAAGTGGAGACTTTGGGACAGTTGATGGTGATGGAGGCGGAAGAGTGAAGGGTTCAGGCAGAGAGATGAGGGGGTGGGAGGACTGGGCCTGGGAGGGGAGGCAGGGACGGTAGCAGAGCCTCCCACCGGATCAAACCCCCCCTCCTGGGCAAAATCTGTCGACATGGGGCGGCACATTCCTGTGCCAGCGATTTTGCTGGTGCTGGATTGAGCAGCCCCATAGCAGCAGCTGGGGCTTCCTCCAGGGCAAGGGTAGAAATGTCCCCTTCCCGTGGGGAGACCTCCAGCGGCCTTGCTGCTGGCGACGGCTGATTCAGCACTGCTGCATTGCAACCTGGGCAGTTCGGTTAGGATTGGAAAGTTAGTCAGCTTGAGCTGGGGTGGCTGCTGGCGTCCTGGGGAAGTGAAGAAAGCAAACTCATGGCATCTGTGGAGCAACGTGCAGGGAATGGCGCATGGCAGGAATTGCCAGTTGGCTCATCCTGTTGCATCAGTGACATGTGATGGCCCCTGCTTTGCTGAAGGAGGAGGGAAGGGCTTGTTCGTGTCTGGATCCGGGATGGCACCTAACACCCTGGTGTGGTGTTTCAAACACTGGGTGGTTTGCTTCAGTTTCCCTTAGCTGGGGAGCCAAACTACACATGACGTGCGCATGTGCTAAACTTTGGTCTGGCTATGTGCACCCCCACCCCCCCAATTTGTGATCTGATATAGGATAGTGGCCAAGAGTCTGAGCCAGTTTGAATCTAACCTCTGCCCTGTATTAACTCAGTGGACTTTGGCAAGCCACTCTTTCTCAGCCTCAGTTTTCCGCACCTGCGATATGGGCATATTAATGTAGATTTCCCTTTTTTTTGGGGGGGGGGGAGATCTTGTGAGGGTGGCCTCTAGTTAATACTTGTGAAGTGCTTTCCTGGCTCAGCTGTATAAATATTAAGAATTATTATTAATACTAAATAGTAGTCATGAGGGGTCCTGATCCTGATTGGGACAGAGGCATGGCAGTGGAGGGTTTTAAAGTCTGGTCCCTACTACAGTTCTGATACTAATGTTCCTTATGGCTGCTATTGGGGTGGGGTGGGGAACCAAGAATGTGAGGGCTAGTCATGTGATGATTATGATGTGTGGATTGTCCCTTATGAAGGCTGCTCTTTTATCTCCCCTGGAAAGGGACCACAACTGAGTGATGAAGCCCAGGTAAGCCTGGACAGCATCCCCAGGTAAGCCTGGAAAAGACTCTAGTCCAGGGGTGCTCAATAGGTGGATCGCGATCTACCGGTAGATCGCGAGGCAAAATGAGTAGATCGCGGAGTGCCGACCCCCCCCTTCAGGTGCCTCTGGGAGGAAACGCCAGGAGTAAGGCCCATTGTACTCAATGGGGCTTACTCCCAGGTAAGTGTGGCTAGGATTGCAGCCTCACAGCCTAATCCTAGGCATGTCTACTCAGGAGTAAGTCCTGTTATACTCAGTGGAGCTCAGGGTACACCAACATACATTGTACACAAAAATGTTATATGTTATGATGGCGCGAACATTGTAAAAAAAACTCTGGTAGATCTCCGGGCCTTGCTGGGTTTCAAAGTTGCTCTCGAGCCAAAGAAGTGTGAGCACCCCTGCTCTAGTCTGTCTCTGGACAGAAAGCTGCTACCAGTCATTGTTGTCAGCGCTGACCCAGGCAGAGGAATGGGCTTTGGATGTCCTTTGGGTCTTATGTGAATTTGCACAGCTACAAGTGCTGCGTGTCTGTCTTCTCCTCTCCCCCACCCACCCTGTGCAATTCTCGGGGACTTTCCTCTGAGTAAACATGGGCTTTATTGAATTTTCTTTCCCTTAATCAAATATTTCAGTTGTGTTACTTTTGGCTTGAGAGAGGTTTACACAGCAGGTACACTTTCACATGGTGTCCTGCTTCGGGTTGTGTTGACTTAAAACAGAAGTCCGGTAGACCTGGTCAGTCAGATCCAGAGTGAGTTTTAGGGCACTGGAAAATTTTCTGTGAAAGAATCCGATGCAAACTTTTCCAGAGAAGCTAGATCATGGGACACAGCAAATACTCCTATTGCAATATGCACCCCAGAGATGTCTGTGATGCTGTGACCCTTCGATGTGTTTGTGGATATGCTTTCCTTGCCACTTTCTTCTCTTTCATCCCCCCAAATCCTACTTGTGCATGCCCTGCTCACTTTGGCTATGTGAATTCCAGAAGAAACCAGGAAACCAGGGTTTGCTTGTCTTCAGAAAGCAAATCCTTCTCAACATCCCCAGCTCACGAGGTTTTATCAAATATTGCTTGCAAGCCTATCTCTGCAGCTTTAAGGGCCAGCAACAGTTTAACATCTGTAACGGGTACAAAGCCCTCTGTGGTTTATTGAAGACTTTTGCATTTGCCTTGGTACCATAAGTTGTTGACTCTGCTGACTGATCAGTGGCTGAAACCCAGGTTCAAATCCTTGCTTAGTCGCATAGTTCATTGGTTAACGTTACCCCCTTTAACCTACCTCACAGGGTTGTTGTTGAGCTGGGTGGGAAAAATAGAGCTAGAGTTAAGGAACTTTTTGCTTCCTCAGTTTCCTGGAGGTGGGGATACATGAGCCCCAGACCTACAGGGGAAAGCCTTTAAAATGCACACGCTTCAGTTTTCGAAACACATCTATGACCTGCATCCAAGTGACCAGTGTTTCTCGAACTGTAGGTTGGGACCCACTAGGAGAGCCGCAAGCCAGTTTCAGGTGGGCCCCCATTCATTTCAAGGTGTATTTTATTTTTAATGTATTAGACTAGATGCTACCATGGTATTGCCTGCCTGCCTTGCTTGGGGGCTTCTGCCCCAGTGGCACATCTGAGTCCCCTCTGTAAGAAACTGGATACAAGACTAGATGGACCCTAGTCTTGAGGGACCCAGAGGGACTAGGGCAGGGGTACCCAAACCCCGGCCCTGGGGCCACTTGCGGCCCTCCACTGCTTGCTGTTTCACATCTGTGAGGCAGCAGTGGCAGCAAAGGAAAGGCCAGCCTTGCTTTGTGCAAGGCCTTCTATAGGTCTTGTGCTATTGCAAGACCTTCATTCATTCATTCATATAAGTTCATCTTTAATATATTCATTTAGGTAAACTTATGTAAATTTATTGAAATTTAAAATGTAAATTAATTCTTTTTTTTCCCCTGGCCCCCGACACAGTGTCAGAGAGATGATGTGGCCCTCCTGCCAAAAACTTTGGACACCCCTGGACTAGAGGGACCCAACAGGGCTCGTCCCACATTCACAGTTCCTTTGAGAAATCCCACAGTTGGAACATTTTTCATGCCCTCTGAAGTTAATCTGGCATTTGGCCTGAACAGGAATCTCCTTAAATTTTGTTAGATGAAATCTGGTGATGACTTCCACCTGGAGGGCCTTCCCCCTGATGTGTAGGAACAGGGTGTGACAGTTCCGCAAAGTATAAGCAAAAGTCGCTTTGTCCATGCTCAGAGGAATTGTCTGTTATTGCTCCAACCTTTCTCAGAGCGGTAGTGAGCCTGCAAAAATTTGGGCCTTGAGTTCTGGCACCCACTCAGCTCTGAAATGAAGCCAGGGATGGGGGTGTTCTATTTTCAGCCGCCTCCTGACATTCTAAAGTGACTCTGCTGCTTTTAAATTGCATTTTGACTTCAACTCTGGAGTCAGCTGATCCTCTCGCATGCCACGCCGCCGTTTACTTCCCGGCCAAACGCTCGCGGCGCATGTATGGGCTGACTTGCCTGGAAGATGTGCTCCAAGGAGGGACTTGGTGGAAAAAATCCCTTTCAAAACGCCAAACTGCTTGCACGTGACTTTGTTTGTTGTCATAACCCCCTCTTAAGGTTTGTTTTCTGGCATGAAGGAGAGCATTCAGTGTCTGCGGAGAGGACTGTTTATTTTCAAGGGCTTGCCACCCCTTAAATATCCATGGCGGTTCAGACCAAAAATGTGACGTCACCTGCCTCCCATGTGCGTCTTTGGCAGAAAACAATGTGGCATTTACAATGCATAAATGCGCTTCTTGTCTTTGGATGCCACATGCTGGACAAAAACAGATCTGGGAATTGTGCAAGACTTGAAGCGTGACAAATTAAGCACACACCCCACTTTTTCACTGGCCACCTTGCCATCGTTTCCAGAACCTTTCAATCTGTTGCAGAGGATCCTGGGCTACGTTCTGGCATGGACTGTCAATTCATGTCGAGCACTGCCCAGATCTCTGGGGCTGTGCCATCACCTGACACAGTCCAGGAAATCACATCCGAACTTGTGATGGAAGCCTTGTGTCAGGTGGAAATAAGTCAGGAAATACCGTATTTTTTGCTCCGTAAGACGCACCTGACCATAAGACGCACCTATTTTTTAGAGGAGGAAAACAGGAAAAAAAAATATTCTGAACCAAATAGTGCAATAAAATATTGAATAAACTATAACAGAATAACATTTGAACCATCCCCCCTTTCTTAGGTTGAATGGGATCATAAACTGGCATGAAGATCCCTCCCTTTATTAGGGTGAATGGGATCATAAACTGGCATGAAGATCCCTCCCTTTATTAGGGTGAACGGGATCATAAACTGGCATGAAGATCCCCCCTTCATTAAGGTCCCCAACGTGCATTCTTTTTTGCAGTATTCGCTCCATAAGACGCACACACTTCCCCCCCACTTTTGGTTCCCCAGACACCCTTCAACCCCGCATTAGGCTGGCACAATGGCACTCTGGATGATGTGGGAAGAGGGAAGGAAGGAGAAGGAAGCCATGGGGGAACATCAGCGCAGACTGCTTGCAAATAGCCCCTGGGAAATACAGTCAGATCCAAGTTGGAGATGAACTCGGAGATCGTAATGCTCCTGCATGCCCCTGAGCTTCATGTTTCTGAGCCCAGAAATGCACGTCTTGAGGACGTTGCTTCTTGCAACATCCACAATGCTCCCCTCCAGCTGCACCATGTACCGAAAATGGCTTGTAGGGCAGCGTTTCTCAAACAGTGGGTCGTGAGCCTATTTCTGCTGGGTTCCGTAGCACCTGGCTCAGCCACCATTGAAAATAAAGAGCTGAAAATACAGGGCAGAGAGCTGCTGGGGAGGGCAGGGTATCGGTGGGAGAGCGCCTTGGTGCCTGTTGGGATGCTGGAAAGGGGGCTATGTGGTTGGAGCAGCACCCAAGCCTGCCTTCTGCTTTGACTTCTGAGCTGGAATGGGTTGAATTCCGAGCTATGCAAAGCAACCACACGAGCATGCGGTGTGATGGGACCTTTGGCTGATCGGGGCTTAGGTTTCAAGCCGAAATGGATGATGTCATTTCTGGCCCTGACATCACTCCCAGGTTAACGACATCACTTCCGGCGAGTCCTGACATTCTGAAAAGTGGCTCAAAAGATTGAGAACCGCTGTTATGCAGGATAAGTTGCTTTCAGACAACCCTGTTTGCTGGTGTGGGATGGCCTCACTGAATGCACACAAGAGTCCCTGTGCCTTTTACTTCCTTGCAGAGGGAGCGTTTTAATTGCAGGCTTAACAATGCGCTCTGGAATGCTGTCTCATTGGAGTGATGGAATGCTCTCTCCTGCCAGAGCGGGTATCTTCTCCTCTTTCCTGGCTGTCATCAACTAGTTCTTGCATGGTGGAAATGGTCCCTGAGGCAATTTCCTCTGTTGCCGTGCTAAAAACATGCAGATAGCAGCATTTCAAAAAGCCTGCATGTGCGTAAGGAAATGCACGTGAAGAAATAAGTTTACTGCAGGTTTTTATGACGGCTCTTCCCTTCGGAAGTCTTACTGCCCTAACTTGCAGGTTTTGTTGCAGACATCACCTTGTGAAAGAGGCATTCCCTCCGATGTGAGTGAAAAGAGGCATGCCTCATTTCAGGTAGGAGCACATTAAAAGAAGCATTCCCCCTTTCCTCTTGCATAGGAGGGAATGCCTCTTTTCCAAGGTGATGCCTGAATTAACACATGCAAGTTAGGGCAGTAATACCTCTGAAGGGAAGAGGCATTCCTCTGAAGGGAATGTGTCCCCTGCACTATGGGAGGTTTTGCTGTATAATAATAATAATAATAATAAACTTTATTTATATCTCGCCCTTCTCCCTAAAGGGACCCAGGGTGGCTATGTATGTTGTGTTATGCATATATTGTGCAAATTTGAATTGACTCTAAAAACACTAAGTGCTAAGTATCTGGATTCCAGGCAGGAGGAAGTTCTCCTGGTTTATGTCCTTGTAGGAAACCGCATCATGCGTGAAGTGGCTTTGAAAAGTGCTGTGAACAAGGGAGGGAGAGAGGCAGGGGAACAGAGATTAGATAAGACGCCCGGCAGGCTGCCAAAGCTCTGCTCTGATGAGAGCAACGAACTTTTGGTTGGCCCTTAACTTTCATTTTCCTTATGGCTATGTTATGCTGTGACAACAGTACATGGCGACCGACTGCGGTATTTTGCGCACGGCTCCGCTGACACGCGCAGACCAAATGGCCCGGCTGCAATTGCTATTTCCCCATACAACCCTTTCACTCCACTGCCTGCTCACTCGGGTGGCCTCACAGTGGTCATCACAGAGTTGTGGGGTTGGAAGGGTGCACCCACAAGGTCATCTAGTCCAATCCCTGCCTTCTAGCAGGGAATCCTCCTAAAGCAGGGGTGTCAAAACACATATCACACACAGAGGCCCAAAGTTAGCATTCATGGTGCCTGCTGAGGGCCGGGAGTGACATCATTAAGCAGAAAGTGACATCATTGAGTAGACGATGGCCAGAAATAAGCACTTGGTTCTCGCTTAGAAATTCATTAGCTGCAAATGATAGAAGAGGAGCTAGGCAAATCCTCTTCATATTTTCAAGAGCCCAATTATAATGGGGGGCCGGAGAAATTGCTTCCAGGGTTTCATGTGGCCCAGGGGCCTTATACTCGACACCCCTTTAAACCCCTTTCCTAGAGCATCTCCAGCAGGTGTCAGTCGAACCGCTGCTGTAAACACGGCATAAATTTTAAAGGTAGGCTAATTTTGTGTTTGGTATTGTTGCAGGATCCTCAGCACCCAGAAACACCATGCAGGGTCTCTGGAGCTTCCACCTGAGCTGGAGGTGAACTTTTCAGGGAGCCGCTGATGAAACCCCCTGCCAGAATGACTAAAGCACGGCTTTTCCGCCTTTCCGTGGTGGTGGGTTCCATCTTCATGATCCTCTTGATCATTGTGTATTGGGACAACGTTGGGACGGCTCACTTCTACCTTCACACCACCTTCTCCAGGCCTCACAGGGTGCTGCCCACTGTGTTGAAGGAAGGTGGCCAAGGTCCCCTGTCAGAAGTGGATGAGTTTTTGGAGACTCTTCTAAGTGCTGACCTGAGGCAGAACGTTGATCTCGGTCGAAAAACGGAGCAGCCGCCCGTACAAGCGTCGAGCAGGCCGGTCGTGGAAAACCTGGAGGAGAACGTAAGAGGCTACGACTGGTCTACTCGCGATGCGAGCTTGATCCTCGACCAAGAGAAGTTGCAGGCCGAGAGGCGACGGACTCTGAGGGACTTCTGTGCCAATTCCAGCTTTTCCTTCCCAACCAAGGAACGCTTGTTTGATGACATCCCCAACTACGAACTGAACCACCTCATCGTGGACGACCGCCACGGCGTCATCTACTGCTATGTCCCCAAGGTGGCCTGCACCAACTGGAAACGGGTGATGATCGTGCTCAGCGAGAGCTTGATGGACCAAGGCGTCCCGTACGCCGACCCCCTGGACATCCCCCGCGAGCATGTCCACAACACCAGCACCCACTTCACCTTCAACAAGTTCTGGCGCCGCTACGGCAAGTTCTCGCGCCACCTCATGAAGATCAAGCTGAAGAAATACACCAAGTTCCTCTTTGTCCGCGACCCCTTTGTCCGCCTCATCTCCGCCTTCCGCAGCAAGTTCGAGCTGGAGAACGAGGAGTTCTACCGCCGGTTTGCCGTCCCGATGCTGAAGCTTTACTCCAACCACACCAGCATCCCCACGTCGGTCAGAGAGGCCTTCGAGGCTGGCCTCCATGTCTCCTTCTCGGATTTCATCCAGTATTTACTGGATCCGCGGACAGAGAAGCTGGCGCCTTTCAACGAGCACTGGAGGCAGGTCTACCGCCTCTGCCACCCGTGTCAGATAGAGTATGACTTTGTGGGCAAGCTAGAGACCTTGGATGAAGACGCAGCGCACCTGCTGCAGCTTCTCAAGGTGGACGGCCTCCTCCGCTTCCCTCCCAGTTACCGCAACAGGACAGCCAGCAGCTGGGAGGAGGACTGGTTTGCCAAAATCCCCATGGCCTGGAGGCAGCAGCTGTATAAGCTCTACGAGGCAGATTTTGTACTCTTTGGCTACCCCAGGCCAGAGAACCTGCTTAAGAACTGACAGAGGCAGTTGCTGGAAAGAGAGGGTTCAAAATGCCAAGGGTCGCCCCTTGTTCCAAACAAGCGAGTCTGTCTGCCTCTGTTAACACACACAAGTGTACCTTTTCAGTATTTTGCACACCTAGGCCTGGTTGCAAGCTTCTTGGGTTCTCCAAGTCAGAAGAAGGGAGTTCCCTTCCCCATGTGTGTGTGTTTTTTTTTAAAATGTCAAACGTATCTCATTGTTTGCGGTTAGGATGCGGCTGTCCATTCCACTGGCTGTAATTTTTTTGGGATGCTTTTTATTAGTGCATTTTTAAAAAAAAGAAAAAGAAAAAGAATTAATATATTAAAATATTTAATACAAAATTGGTGGTGTAAAGGTGTGTGGCGGCCATACTTGCGGCGACGTGTCCATCAATGATTCCTTCCTGTTTTTTTCCTGAAAGAACAAGCCGTTACGGCTTGTACGAAGAAAGAGGTAGGGTAATCAATGAATGAGAGGCCCCTCCTGACTTGGTTGCCCCGGGCTTCAGAGCCAGGCCAGATTATGGACAGCAGGATGCAATTCCAGACCTGTATGTTTTCTGAGTCGAGGTGCTGCAACAGAAGCTGGGGGGTTTTGCTTGGAGGTGGTGCTGGGTCCTCCTCTGGGTGCAAAAATAAGCTACAGGGGTGCGTCCCCGTATCAGCGGGGGATCCATTCCAGCCCCCTTCCCCAATGAGAAGAAACAGTGGATATGGGGGAACCCTATCTCTGTGGCCTCCCCCCTAAACCCATTAATGTCTAAAGGCTTACCGCTACGAAAATGTTATTTTACAGGTAGCCATAAGCTAGCTTATAGCCACATGCTGGCAGGTTGCCAGCAGCCTGAATGCTTGAAAAGACAAGGTTGATCACCGATAGGAAGCAGGAAGTTGACTGCTTCCTATTAACCTTTGATCTCTCTTTCAAGCATTCAAGCTGCCGGCAACCTGCCTTCGCGTCGCTGTAAACTTGCCTGCTTATGGTGACCCGTAAAAGGAAGAACATTTTAGCAGTAAGCCTTTCAGCAGAGTTAATGGGATCTTGCAGGTAAATGAAACCGCAGATACCAGATCCGCAGATATAGGGGACCGCTTGTACTTTTGTAATGTATGAGACCCTGGTCAGTAAGAGCTTTTTTTAAAAATAGAGGTCACATTTTCCATTGAGCCAAGATTTGACACGTGGATTCCACCGTCTTCCTCGTACACAAGCTAAGGTATGGATGAAAAGGCTCTCTTTAAACTTTTCCTCTCCTACCTGAACAGCAACAGGAACTTTTCCCAGTGCTTCCCTCCCCATTCCCTGCACCTGAGCTTGTGCATGGGAGAGGATTGTGGTGGACCACAAGTGCTGCTCATACTGGAGAAGGGGGGGGGGTGTCGAAGGCCCATGCCCACATCTTGGCCTGGGGGAGAATGAGCAGCTGAGCTACTGTGTGTGATGGATTAGAATGGGACTAGAGTCAGAGGCTGGGTTGTTGCCCGATGAGAAGCCTTTGGGCCCCAGGTGTGGTTCCTGGTCTTTTAGTTGCTCTGGCTTAAGGAGCTGGACAGTTTCAACTTAACAAATCAAAGCTGAATTTTGCTACCCAGAAACCTGAATCCAGCCACGTTAGAGCAGAGTGTGGCCCATCGAACTGCTTATTCCTGTTGCCATTCCAGTTCCAGTTTTACGCACACCGTTTTACGCTATCGGCGCGCGTAAAACTTCGTAGCGATAGAAGAAAATGACCAAAGGTGAGCTTTGTCTTGGTACCAATGAGGTTATGGATGCCCCTTGCAGACATGTGCCGAGATACCAGTGCTACAAATACAGGCTGCTTTTGCACCGGAGGTTTGGAGTAGACAGCATGTTTTGTTCTTAAGTTCTGAAGTCCAAACCGAGCTGGTGTTTTTTTTATCCACACGGCCTCAGCCTGCCCCTTGAATAACACAAACTTGCAGTTCTACTGGCAGCGAATTGACCTGGGGATTTTAAGAGTGTCTACACAATTGAATCCAGATACCTTGCATGGCTTCATTCTGCTTGGTGTGGGTGCGTGTTTTCCAAAAGATCATTGTGTACTTGTAGTTTTTGCCTTTGACAACACAGTACGTGAGCCTCTGGTAGTCCTTGCCCCCCCACAGCCTTTCTATGAAAACATGGCACCGCAGAGGTTGATGATGATGGTGTGAGGTCATCCCTTGTAGGCCCGCAGCTGTCAGTTCCTGGCTGCAGCATAGAAGGAAAACAAGAACAGCTGTGGAGAGCCAGACCGGTGATCTCTCTAGCCTAGTATCCTGCCTCTGCTAATGACCTGATCAAGATGTTCTAACAATGCAGGGAAGCTATCATGACATACAGTGGGCCCTCTTTGTCCCCGGCCTTGGCAGCTGTGGATCTGACCAGGAAGAAGAGAGGAAGATCAAGGTCAAGGAAGATTGATTTGCCTAATGTACATGCATGTGTAAGCCAGACTTACAAAGGAGCAACTGGACCCATGGCTGTGGAGGTGCTTGCTGGTGGGAGGGGGGCACAGCCCCCAAAGGGTGGGTGTCTGGCAGCAAGGGCACTTGGAGGAAGCTGCTTTGTCTGTTACCATACCAACCGGCTGTTGTTCTCTGCCCAGAATGAGGTTGATCCTGCAAGCGTCAGTCCTAGGCCCTAGAGCATGATGCTTTGTGCATGTGTGTATCAGGCACAGTGTCTGGCTTTGGTCACCGGCTGCCAAACTCCTTGCAGCTTTTTTTTTTTTTTTTTTGCGTTTGTGGAATTGCAAGGATTAAAGGGCAGCTATGAGGCTGGAGGCTGCCAGGTGAATCAAGCTCGCTTTGGATTCTTGTTGGTAGTAGGTAAGGCAAACGTAGGGCAGGGGGAATGAATGGCCGCATTGAAAGGGCTGGGAGCCGAGACATGGAGGCTGTGATGTTCCTGGCTTCAACAGCGGTTTTGTAATTATTTAGCATGATCTGAGCATCGGTTTATATGTGCAGCATGAAGGACTGTTCCACTTTTTGCTGGTTGCACAGGGTTCCATGCTGCAGTGCTGCTTCACGCTCTCGTGGAAATATAATCCTTGCATGCAGAAAGCTAATCTGTACAGTGTCTCTTCCCTTACATGCTATTCTTCTACAGGCAGAGAGCTCCCCACCGGCAAAGGATAACTCTGAAGCGACCCCACTTACAGCCCAAAGTGGTACAGTCCTGCAAAAGTGTTGCTATATAATCCTGCTGCAGGTGTCAGCGGATACTGGCAGTGTCCTGGGCATGTCTAGGAGAGCCTTTCAGTCCAGAGTTGATGTGAGGATTGAGAAATGCGCCTTTGAGTCCTGCTAAATAAGTGCAAACCAGTGTTAGCTACTGTATTCTGGCTTCCCTGCAAGGACGTTGGAACTGTAGTTTCATCAGAGTGAGGTGTCTCATCTACCACATTGCGCCACCATGTGGAATGGGACATTTGTGCATGGCAGTCCTACGTGGCACCAGAACAACAGAACTTGGGACAACACAATGCCCAACCCTACACGCAAAACAAGTTCGATTAATGTTTAGAGTGAGATCTTGACTTCTGATCAACATGATCCCCACAGAGGCTTCTGGGAACCCTCCAGAAGAATCAAAGAGCCCCCTCCAAAAAGCCCCCCCAGGCGAAGGGGAACGCAAGGCCACCAAAATGGTCCCGATCCAACGAACGTGCAGCTCAACAAGCACTCCATAAAGGCAGCCCCCGCCCATAGTCAAAAGGATAAAAAGAGCTTGAGCAGCTGGTAAGGTGAATTTTTTTTTCTTGTGTTTTGTAAAGCTAGATGTGTCCCAATATTGTTTTAAAAAGCGGGTCCTGGTGCTAAAAGTTTGGGAACCACTGCCCGAGTTCAATGCTGCTGAGCCCGACTCAATGTGCGGCGGCAGTAAAGAAGGCCAGTTCTATGCTTGGGATCATTAGAAAAGATATGAGAACAAAACGGCTAATATTATAATGCCGTTGTACAAATCGATGGTAAGGCCACACCTGGAGTATTGTGTCCAGTTCTGGTCGCCGCATCTCAAAAAAGACATAGTGGAAATGGAAAAGGTGCAAAAGAGAGTGACTAAGATGATTACTGGGCTGGGGCACCTTCCTTACGAGGAAAGGCTATGGCATTTGGGCCTCTTCAGCCTAGAAAAGAGACGCCTGAGGGGGGGACATCATTGAGACATGCAAAATTATGCAGGGGATGGACAAAGTGGACAGAGGGTTCTTTCCCCTCTCACACAACACCAGAACCAGGAGACATCCACTAAAATTGAGTGTTGGGAGAGTTAGGACAGACAAAAGAAAATATTTCTTTACTCAGCATGTGGTTGGTCTGTGGAACTCCTTGCCACAGGATGTGGTGACGGCATCTGACCTGGATGCCTTTAAAAGATTGGACAAGTTTCTGGAGGAAAAATGCATTATGGGTTACAAGCCATGATGTGTATGTGCAACCTCCTGATTTTAGAAATGGGCTCTGTCAGAATGCCAGATGCAGGAGGGCACCAGGATGAGGTCTCTTGTTATCTGGTGTGCTCCCTGGGGCATTTGGTGGGCCATTGTGAGATACAGGAAGCTGGACTAGATGGGCCTATGGCCTGATCCAGTGGGGCTGTTCTTATGTTTTTAACTACAATTCCCAGGAGGCCTTGCAGGTCTCTTGTTATCTAGTGTGCTCCCTGGGGCATTTGGTGGGCTGCTGCGAGATACAGGAAGCTGGATTAGATGGGCCTCTGGCCTGATCCAGTGGGGCTGTTCTTATGTTTTTAACTACAATTCCCAGGAGGCCTTGCAGGTCTCTTGTTATCTGGGGTTGTTCTTATGTTCTAATGCTTTCCCCCTTGCTGCCAAAAACCTGGGAATCGGTGACTCATAACCCAGAAGCAAAACAAGAACCCTGTAAGTTTTCTGGGCGGAAAGAAAACAAACGCAGCCTTTGAGTTGGAAGGGAGCTCTGGAAGTGCCAAATTTGGACAGGCAACCCCATTAAAAACACCAAGAAAGGAATATTTCAGCTGGCGATGACAACATTTTTGTGAAAAATACTTTCCATTTAAAAAGTGAGTCAGGAACTTTGGGCTGAGTTTCATGGCTAACAAGTAAAACTGGAGAGGCTGGCTCAATGTGAGAGACCCTGATGCTCATCTAAGGAAGAGCTGGTTTCCTTAAGCTACTAGGAATTGATTTCCGTGAGTATTTGCAAAAAAACCCCTTAGCTAGGGCATTCTTGTTATTTGGATACATTAGTGCTCCAATGTAGAGAGGTATTTGCAAACCTGTTACGTTGCCCTTGTTGCAGCCAGGGACTGGTGAACAGGTTCTGGGGTTCGAGCCCTGATCTCTGTCAAGACTTCTTTTCATTCTTTTTTACTCTGGGGCGGTCCTGGAACGAGCTGGAATCCCTAGCATGTATGCACTGCTGAAACAGAGACGCCTGCGTTGGCTCGGTCATGTTGTGAGAATGGATGATGGCCGGATCCCAAAGGATCTCCTCTATGGAGAACTCGTGCAGGGAAAGTGCTCTACAGGTAGACCACAGCTGCGATACAAGGACATCTGCAAGAGGGATCTGAAGGCCTTAGGAGTGGACCTCAACAGGTGGGAAACCCTGGCCTCTGAGCAGCCTGCTTGGAGGCAGGCTGTGCAGCATGGCCTCTTCCAGTCTGAGGAGACACTTGGCCAACAGTCTGAGGCAAAGAGGCAAAGAAGGAAGGCCCATAGCCAGGGAGACAGACCAGGGACAGACTGCACTTGCTCCCAGTGTGGAAGGGATTGTCACTCCTGAATCGGCCTTTTCAGCCACACTAGACGCTGTTCCAGAACCACCATTCAGAGCGCGATACCATAGTCTTTCGAGACTGAAGGTTGCCAACACACACTCTGGGTCGGTGGTTCTCACACATTTAGCACCGGGACTCACTTTTTAGAATGAGAATCTGTCAGGACCCACCGGAACTGATGTCATGACTGGAAGTGACATCATCAAGCAGGAAAATTTTTAACAATCCTAGGCTGCAATCCTACCCACACTTACCCAAGAATAAGTCCCATCTCCTATCACTGTGAAATGAAAATACATAAGGTAGAGTACAGGTCTGTAACATTTCCCCAAATGCAGTCACATACCATGGTAACATCAAGTCTAATAAAATATTGAAATAGATGGGGACCCGCCTGAAATTGGCTCCCGACCCACCTAGTGGGTCCCAATCCACAGTTTGAGAAACACCGATCTGGAGTGATGGCAAGCGAATCAAACCCTTCTTTTTGGGGGAGGGAGGGGAGGAAAGCAAAGAAAGATTTATAGCTATGGAGTGCCCGATTTAGTGCTATGCTGGTTTCCATCTGCAGGAATGCAAACTAAATGGAAGAAATTTGGCTGGAAGAGATTCATGTTTTGCTTGGATGTTTTTCAGTTGGGAAAAAAAACAGGATTGCTTTGGAGAGCAACACAGAGCCAGGATGACGCAAGGAGTGGTTTAGCTCGCCCAGCTGTCAATGAGAGCCCAATGTGGGAAGGTTAGGAAATAACACACTTCCCATAGCCAAATGGCAAGAAGTTCCATGGCCAACACCACAGGCTGGCTTTCCTTTAGAGTCCTGGAGGCTGGTGGCATTTGAGGAATGGGTGCTGTGTTTATAAATATGAAAAGTGGGCACTATGATGAGACCGTAGATGCTCTAGGACAGTGGTCTTCGTGCCACCATCCCAACAAAGAATCAAACAAATAATGAGACTGTGATCCAGCACCGATCATAAGAACATAAGAACAGCCCCACTGGATCAGGCCATAGGCCCATCCAGTCCAGCCTCCTGTATCTCACAGCGGCCCACCAAATGCCCCAGGGAGCACACCAGATAACAAGAGACCTCATCCTGGTGCCCTCCCTTGCACCTGGCATTCTGACATAACCCATTTCTAAAATCAGGAGGTTGCGCATACACATCATGGCTTTTAGCCCATAATGGATTTTTCCTCCAGAAACTTGTCCAATCCCCTTTTAAAGGCGTCTAGGCTAGATGCCAGCACCACATCCTGCGGCAAGGAGATCCTGCCCCTTCCCATCCCCACGCTCTCTGTTTCCCCCTTCCTCTTGGGTCTTCACCACAAACCTGAAAGGTAGCAACCTGAGCTGAGCTGCGCAGTGAGAATAGGCTGTGCGGGATAATATCAAGAACTCTGTTTTGATCAGGCAGCCCCTTGATCGGGTTGGTTCCAAGCCCTCTTTTGCACTGGCTTTGAAAGGTGGCTTTAACCCCCTCCCATGAAGCTTCACGACTCACAGGTTGAAGAACACTGCTCTAGGAGGTGCTTTAGCTTGCAGGTAGAGCACCTGCTGTGCAGCCAGAAGGTCCCAGATTCAATCCCTGGTGCCTCCAGGTAGGGCCAGATTTAGAGAGCTTTCCCCATCCTGCATGGACAATGCTGAATTAAACAGGTTGATGGTTTGACTTGCTGTAATGCAGTTTCCTAATATAATATATAATGAGCCTCTCTCTCTCTCTCTCTCTCTCTCTCTCTCTCTCTCTCTGATAACCTGCTGCTTTTTTCCCTTGGACATCTCCTAGTGCATGTTTCTGCTCACGCCTTAATCTTATGAAACTGTTTCCATTCCAAGAATAGACCCAGCAATAAATCTGGAAACATTTTTATTGATTTAATAAAGTAAGGAAAGAGCGAACCGCAGTCCACGCTGGAGAAAAATAATCCGTGAATGCGCAGCCACGGGGAGCTTTGAATTGGGGGCACCCTCACGTGTACACCAGCTTCTTAACCGCTACACTCAACCAGCATAGAAGAAGCCCTGCCTCCGACAGAAAAATGGACTTCTGAGCATGTGCCAAGTACTGTGGAATTATAATAATAATAAATAATAAACTTTATTTCTATCCCGCCCTTCTCCCTAAAGGGACCTAGGGCGGCTTACAACATATTAAAAACAAATTAAAACATAATTTAACAAACAGATAAAAACATATTAAAAACACATTAACAGAAACCATAAAAACAGTAGTCAGATAAAAGTCAGAATAAAAAAGAGCATAAAACAGCAGTTCATGGAGGGATCAGTCCTGTAAAAAAGCAACTAAAAGATGTATAAAAGATGTTAAAAAGGCCATGAAATCAGAAGACGTGTTTAAACAGCAAGGTCTTCAGGCCTCGCCGAAAAGTCTCAAGAGAGGGAGCCATTCTCAAGTCATTACTAGGGTTTGTGTCACCTGGATCAGAGTGTCACCCCCATGATGGATCTTCTGCCATGTAGTGGGCTGCACAACACCCTGGGCAGTGGGTGTGGGGATACACCACTGCCCTACTGTTATATAGTGGGTCTCACGCATCAGTAGACTTGATTAAAAGTTCCATCATAGTTTATTCATACTCCAAATGAGTTAAAATCACACACCCACATACACAAATACCCCAGATATATATACAACTCCAACAAGCCTACATCCCTCTTGATTGGACAGCCAATCACATATAACCTGTTGCTTTTCCCACAGGTGATAATACTCACATACATAACACCTACCCAGCTGGTTTTTTGGCTATAACCTTTGATAGAATAGAGATATTTCAATGTGGTTTTTTTTCATTGAATTCAGCATGGAATCACACATCAAATGATGTATAACATGATGGTATTCTTCAAAAATGCCAAGATGTTAAATATTTTGGCAGTTTTGGTGTCAGCCCCCATGTGTGTCACCCGGTGTGGCCTGCACCCCTCACACCCCCCTAGTGACCCCACCGGCCAGGTACATATCCCTCATCAATGAGGAACTCAGGAATGTCGTGGATCAGGGCAAGGTAAGATGGGATTCTTCCCAGACATGCTTAATGTCCTGATGCTGGAACCTGAAGAAATATAAGGGTGAGCAAAAAGGATACAGTGGGCCCTTGATATCTGGGGGGCATTGGACCAGCATGAGTTGGTTCTCAGCTTTTCTGGGGTAAAAACTAGAGCTAACAGTGCCTGCCAATTGTTACTGGAGAAATGTCGGAGAAGTTACTAAGCCCTCTTCAACTGCAGGCCTGAAAAGCAGTTCTGAGATTTGGGTCAGGATTGGGGTGCAATAAGAAAATATTAACCCCCCCCCCTACTGTGGAGCTGATCTGGGATGAGTCCCTGCTGCACCTGTGGTTGTAAAACAGAAAAAAGTAGACCGACAAAAGCATGTCTCAAAAGCCACATTTAATTTAATAAGGGACCGTACACCAGGGTTACGTCTGCATGTGAGAATGGACCAGCACTGTAACACCCCTAGCCTCATTCTGGATTTGACTTGGAGATTTGCACCAATGCTAGTGTACTATAACCCCCCCTACCCCTGGGGGCTGGGGATGAGAATAGGCCCTCAGTTTGGCTGTACTTGTCGTAAGAGGCGACTAAACAGCCACCGGGTAGATGGGACTCGTTAGCCTGGGAAGGCAGCTCATCTGAGAGAAGGAAAACTCTGATCCCAAACCTCCACTGCCTTGTGGCTACATCCAGTTATGGAAAAGGCTTCAGGAGAAAACCTCGAGGCAAAATCCGGAGCCGGAGTCCCGGAGGCAGTTCATGGCTGAACACAGTCACGTTCTGGCAACTCCTGCGACGCTGCTGGAACCAACCGTATGGGCTTCTGCCTTTCCATTGGACCATTTCAGCGACGTGGAGAGGGGGGATTTGCTGCATGGGTAACAGTCTATCCTCCATATCTACTTTACCCAGGCTTCGCGCACTGGAGAGGACATTCTGTTCCAGAACCACTATTCAGAGTGCGATACCATAGTCTTCCAAGACTGAAGGATGCCAACATGATAACCCCCCCCCCCCAAAAAAAAATTTTTTTTTAAAAATAGCAACATCCAAGCACCTTTTCTTGAAGGGCTCTGGTTTAGTGGTCTTGGCTTAGAAAATGTTTTTGCACTGGATGTTGGAGGGAGAGGGTTGTATTTATCAGAGGGTGTGGTTGTTGTCTGGACAAGCCCGATTCTGATCCCTCCCCTTTTTTTGGAAAGGAATCTCTCCCTCGCAGCCAACGGTTCAGCCAAACATCCCCGCTGCTGGCTGCACTACTCAGCCCAGAATACATTTTTTTTCTTTTCCAGCTGGAAAACAGAAGCAGCTGTGCATCTCCAACCAAACCAAAGACAGCGGATGTATCCAGATTACTGGGGTCTGCCCTGGACCCCAATGGGTGCCTTGCCTGGTGGCATGTTGGCCACTGTCACTCTTTTCAGGTGACCCATTTGGTTATTATTATTTATTTGTTTAAAGGATTTCTATCCCACCTTTCAACCACACTCAAGGTGGCTTACAATAAAACAGAAATCTACTCCCAGGAATGTATGTATAGGATTGAAAGCCTTTGGCTATATATATGTATATATATCCTATATATATATGTATAGGATTCATTCTCGCATTCTCGGCATCACCTGGCAGAACAAAGTTCCAAACAACACAGTCCTGGAACGAGCTGGAATCCCTAGCATGTATGCACTGCTGAGACAGAGAAGCCTGCGTTGGCTCGGTCATGTCATGAGAATGGATGATGGCCGGATCCCAAAGGATCTCCTCTATGGAGAACTCATGCAAGGAAAGCGCCCTACAGGTAGACCACAGCTGCAATACAAGGACATCTGCAAGAGTGATATGAAGGCCTTAGGAGTGGACCTCAACAGGTGGGAAACCCTGGCCTCTGAGCGGCCCGCTTAGAGGCAGGCTGTGCAGCATGGCCTTTCCCAGTTTGAAGAGACACTTGGCCAACAGTCTGAGGCTAAGAGGCAAAGAAAGAAGGCCCATAGCCAGGGAGACAGACCAGGGACAGACTGCACTTGTTCCCGGCGTGGAAGGGATTGTCACTCCCAAATTGGCCTTTTCAGCCACACTAGAACCACCTTCAGCTGTTCCAGAACCACCTTTCAGAGCGTCATACCAGAGTCTTTTGAGACTGAAGGTTGCCAACAACAAAATGTATAGGATATAATAATCCTATATGTATAGGATCCTATAATAATCCTACGTGTATAGGATTATCGCCACAGGCTTTCAATCCTATACACATTTACATGTGTGTAAGTCTCCTTGAGTTGAATAGGACTTACTTCCTAGTAGACATAGGGCACAATCCTAACCCCTTATGTCAGTGCTTTCCAGGGCTGGCATAGCAGTGCCAGTGGGACGTGTGCTGCATCCTGCAGTTGGGTGTCACTCACGGAGGCCTCCTCAAAGTCAGGGAATGTTTGTTCCCTTACCTCAGAGCTGCACTGCCCTTATGTCAGTGCTGGAAAGCACTGACATAAGGGGTTAGGATTGCACCCATAGTAGCATAGGATTGTGTTGCAAAGCAGCCCAGGTGATGCGCGAACTCTAGCCACGTAACAAAAGATGGATGGTTCATGAATTTTATGACAGCTGTCCACAGCCAGAGACGCCATCTTGCTTGTCTCTGATTGTCATAATGTCCACTGGGTCTTTGCCAGTGTCCTGGGTCTTTGCCCCAAGGAGCTTACAGTCTGCATTTGGCCAGTACTGAGAGAACAGAGGAGAGGGAATGGCAAGTGAGGGTTAAAGATAATAAATGAGAGCAAAGTTGGTTCTATAGACATAACCAGGGCTGGAACTGCTGAGAGTTTAAGTGTTTGTTTTCAAGGCCAGTGATCTTCTTCAGTGCGCCCTGGGGGAAAAAGTGAAGGAACGTTTTGACAGTTACATGGTCTCCGATGGTCTCCTGGGATCTTGGCTGTGAAGGACAAAATGGCACCAGCCTCTTGACGCTTCGGCAGACACCGAGTCTCCTCTCCTCTCTCTATCGCTTGTGCTTTGGCTCAGCTGGATTAAATGGTGGCCTGTTGGCTTTGTCTGGAAAGTTCCATTTCTCATCTGTGTCCTTGAGGCATTAATATATGATAAAAGCAACACTGTAAAGTGCTGGGTTTATTTTTAAGCAAGACGGGAGATATGAATGACATGCCTGTATTCCTTTTGGGAGCAGAAATGCGGAGGAGGAACAGGCTGCTTGCTTTGCAAGGGTCACTCGCTCCCCACCCCATCATGTCTCAGATGGTGTATGATGATTCCTTGGATTGGGGCCCGGTCTCTTCTGTAGATGATATACAGTCCCAGATTGACGACATTTATTTTTGGCCCGTGTTTCTCTAGGTCAACAAAATATTTCTGCGGGTAATTGATCTGTGGAACTCCTAGCCACAGGGATGGCATCCGGCCTAGATGCCTTTGAGCCATTTCTGCCCAATGCTGTATGTACACAGCAGGGATCAAATGTGAACAGCTGTGGGTCGGGCAAAAATGGGTTAAAAGGACAGATCTCTGGACAAAAAGTTCATGACAGGTTACAAGCCATGATGGGTATGTGTGACCTCCTCATTTTAGGAGTAGGCTACCTCAGAATGCCAGGTGCAAGGTAGTGATCACAGGATACGGGTATCTTGTCTTGTGTGCTCCCTGAGGTATCTGATGGGTCTTGGTGAGATACTAAATGGGCCTGATCCAGCAGGACTCTTCTGATGTTCTTATGGTAGCTTTTTCTCCTAGGAGAAACACACCCAGTGGAGCTAGTGATATGCATAGACTCGCCTTGAATCCTGGAGAGCAGCCTATTTTTTTTTGGCTGACATTGGCTGAGTCTTTTGAAGCAGCGCAGCTGTGAGTGGCTGGGAGTCAGACCCTAAAGAGAGCACATGGGGGCTTTGATATTTTGCCGGAGTGAGGAACACTCCCCTAGCTCTTCCTTTCATCCTGCAAGCGCAATCAAACCCATTTAATGAATGAATTCTCGTGCCATTTCAAGTTGGCTTGGAATTCTCCCTCTCTGCTTCCTCTCTACCCTCCACCCTCTCTCCTCCACCTGCCAAATACTCACCAGTAAATGGATGCGAGCTGTGTCAGGGCTCAGACTTTAAAAAAAAAATAAAATCTTACCCTATTGCGTTTTCTTCCCATTGTTCATTTGAAAGCCATCCTGCACGTCCGCCTGTGAGTCACTGGACAGAAGTAACATGAACTCATAATTCTCATCCCTACTAGTATGCTGAGAGAAGAAAAAAAAAATAGACCGTTGCTTTGTAGCTACATCTAGTCCAGCCTTCTGCTTCTCACTAGACATCTCTGGGAAGGCAAGAGAAGGAAATAGGCTTTCCCTGCTATTTAACCCTTCAGTGTGGTTGGTCTGTGGAACTCCTTGCCACAGGATGTGGTGCTGGCGTCTAGCCTGGACGCCTTTAAAAGGGGATTGGACAAGTTTCTGGAGGAAAAATCCATTACGGGTTACAAGCCATGATGTGTATGTGCAGCCTCCTGATTTTAGAAATGGGCTATGCCAGATGCAAGGGAGGGCACCAGGATGCAGGTCTCTTGTTATCTGGTGTGCTCTCTGGGGCATTTGGTGGGCCGCTGTGAGATCCAGGAAGCTGGACTAGATGGGCCTATGGCCTGATCCAGTGGGGCTGTTCTTATGTTCTTATGTTAGCTTCTGAACCTGTCTCAATAGCCTTTGATGGACTTGTCCTCCATAAAGTTGTCTTTAAAGCGGTTTTTATTTTTGTAGGTTTGTAGGTCTTTGATCTACATCCCATCAAGGACAATGATCCTTCAGCCTTACAGATCCATCCTTGCATACAGACAGCCCGTGAACTGAAAAAGGCTGCTCACCTGCAGAAATGGACCACCCGAGATGCCAATACTGGGATTTGTCCCGAAAACAAGCTGGGGAGGATTGTCTATCCATCCCAGAACTGAATCACAATAGCCATGAAGAGGTCCTACACCTGCGTATGACGGTTGTCAACCTGCCCACCTGTCCACGTACAAGTCAAACAGCGCAGCTTTGGAATGCAAGAGAACAAATGGATCCGATTCTGGTTTTAAAATGATAACATGAGGAACTGGTTGGGTGAAGTCTCCCAGGTTGTTCTGCTTTGTGCTGACTTCAGCATCTCCTGTATTTGACCGGAAGAGAACAACTGGACGTACTGGATGAAATATTCAGTGAAATGGACTGAAATTGAACATATGTACAGTTGAGTTCAAAGCAAGGACTCTACCAGCATAAGCTACGGCCCCCACCGTATGGCTGAATTAGAACATCACAGCACATTTTAGCCTGTGGCTTTTGAACGCAATCAGAACTCTGGCGATCTTCTCCTTGAAAGTACTGAATTAGCACTGCGTGGCTGGAGAGGGAGAAACTTCATGTAGACCTGGTGTTTGTATGAATTGTTGGTTTAAGAGTTTTAGTCTTTGTAGTCTTTATCCTGTGATGTTTGGGCAGAACTTCCTTCCTTGGCCCTAGCCTAGAACGGTGACGCAGCCAGGCAGAGAGGTCAGTATAAACAAACTGTAGTAAGGGATATCTTTTTACACGATGAGATGCCTGTAAACAATCTCATGTGTCACACTCATGCGCCCATGTCACCTTCCTCTGTCTATTTTTTGTGGCTCCCGTTTTGTGGGGGTGGGTGGGAGGTGTGTATAAACAAACCCATCAGTCCATCATGTGATCTTATTTTTCATTGTTCTGGGTTGAGTGTGGACAGGAAAGGTCAAAGGTTTCCAGTCATGTGCTTTGGGTTTTGGGTGCCTCATGGATCTGGGTTCGGAAAATAAACAGAGTAACCAGGGGATTGCTGGATTCCAGGGCTGAGCTTGGTGACAGTGTCAGCCCCACCATGGTGATCTTCTCCATATCTAAATCGTCCTCTCGTTCTACCTACGTACTGTTTTGCACAATATAAACATCAAATAAAGGGCTAGGGAGTTGTGGAATTAGGTTTCATTCTGTTATCATTGCACTTAACCACATGGAGACTCACAGAGCTAATTGGCTCTCCCCCCTTTTCTGTTGACTTTAGAAAAAGAGATTAGCCCCTATGATTTTTCTACAAAGGACTTCATCGTAGATGGCTTCTGCTCGCCTTTCCTCGCTGTAACACGAGAAGACTTGACGCAGTGCTTGCTGAAGGTTGATTCTGATGTTCCTTTTGCCCTGTGTACATCATGAAGGTACGATTCACATGTTACCTTTTCAACTCGGTAACCCAAAGAGTGATTGTGAGTGGTGTATCTGTGGTGCGAATGCACCCCCCTGTGGCAGGAGCTGGTACATCATGTGCCAAGGATGAAATGTAAGCCTGGGCATTCCTTTGAACAGGTCAAGTCCCATTCTTCCCACATGAGGGTGCATTCAGACAACCTATGTGCACACAAACTGTGAGTGGCCATACCATGGTAGCTGTTAACATGAGAGCATGAGAACTGGAGTAGGGGACAAGAGGCAAGCGGAAAAGGGTCAAAGACGGTAGTCAAGCCTCTTGTCCTGACTTTGCAAAGGCTGTGGAGCTGTCCAACTAGGGTGTTACCTGGAGCCAGGTGCTAATTCAGAAGAAATGTTGGGCTAACAACTGACAGGGCCCAACCCAGCTACATGGATGCCCCACCCCTTCTGAAGCATCAACAGTGTCATGATACATTGGTACTGAACATAACAACATGAGCCCTGCAGAATCAGGTCAAAGGCACATCCAGTCCTGAATCTCACAGTGGCCCACCAGATGCCTCGGGGAGCACACCAAACTACAAGAGACCTGTATCTTGTTGCCATTCCCTTGCATCTGGCACTCAGGTGCAGCCTGAATGGCTCAAGGTTTGTCACCTGCGATGGACCTTTCCTCCATCAATCTGCCCAATATCCTTTCAAAGGTATCCAGGTCAGATGCCATTGCCATATCCTGTGGCAAGGAGTTCCACAGGTTGATTACACTCTGGGTAAAAGAAATATTTTCTTTTGTCTGTCCTAACTCTCCCAACACTCAATTTTAGTGGATGTCCCCTGCTTCTGGTGTTTGTGAGAAGGAAAGGAGCATCCTTCTATACACTCTGTCCATCCCCTACATAATTTTATATGTCTCAACCATGTGCCCCCTGTCATGAATATGTACAGTTTAGGCCTAGTAGCATTGCAAAGCCTGAACCAAGCTAAAACAGTAACACAGAAGTGGCTTGCATTTCCTAGCTGCTAGGTATTTACATCTCAATGGAAGGTGATAATGTAAGCACCTAGGCAGCCAGAAAGACGCCCATCAAGGATGGAATGCAGCTGTAGATCTCCAGGGGGGAGGAAAGAGCTGAGAGGGTGAGCAGCCAGCCCCACTTCTGGAGGACAGGGTCTTTAGTCTTTGTATCTTGGTGAGATAGGTGGTGGGTGCACATCCTGCCCCGCCAGGACCATGTGGCCCATAGGTAACTGGGCCTGAGGATCTGCAAAAGAAGCTGACCCAGGTGAGAGTCAGAGAATAATAGTTAGCCAGTTAGCTTTGTTGTTTTATGCTGATATGTTTCCTAGAAGTTTTTATGCCTCTAGCATTTGCTGCCTTTTGTAACTTTTTGTAACGCTATGTACTTAATAAAGTAAAAATCCTTTTACCATGTTGGTTCATTGTCTGCTGGGGACAAAGGTTCAGAATCCTGCCTAGCCATTCAGCAAGCTACCAAATCCTCATTGTGGACTAGTAACTTGAGGACTGAGACTTTAAGTAAAGAAAGTGCTCGGTGCCTATAAGGGATATAGTTAAGCCTAGAGGGTCTCGGTGTCCCTGGACTGAGACACTGGCTCTTACAGGGTGGTGGCAGTACTACCGAACAGGGATCTTTGAGGGCTCTAGGGTTCAGAACCAACAACTCTGAGCACCCCAAAACCCTGGGAGTCTGAGACCAAGTGTACGACACCCCCTCAGGCACCTTCTTTCTAGTCTGAAGAGCCCCAAATGCTCTAGTAGCCTTTCCTCATCAGAGGGGCACCCCAGCCCAGTGATCATTTTGATCACTCTCTTCTGTGCCTTTCCCAGTACCACTATATCCTTTTTAAGATGTGGCAACCAGAGCTGCACACAATACTCCAGGTGTAGCCTTACCATTGGTTTGTACAATATCATCATAATACTGTCTTTTTAAAAAGTTGCCATCCCTTTTTAAGACTGGCCTCCTCTTGAGCAGGGCTCAGGGATGAAACAGCTTGTGCTGCCAGATGTATATGCACCCTCCCTTCCTGGTCTTGGGTTCACTGTTGCATCTACTCTTAGATCCCATGATTATACTGGAAGGCCTGGTCTTGGGTGGGGGAGGGAGGACCAGTCCGGATGCACTAGAACCCCCTGAATCTGCAACCTCTACAAGTGGAGCACCTTTCTGGGTGGTGGTGCTTATTGGGTGTCACTGTGTTTGCTGACCTGCCTCTTGGCCTCTGTAGGAGTGATGGGGCCCCTCTGATCTGAGGCTGATCATGGGGCATGGTGTCTCCTGCCCAGACACCCCTCTACTTAGCTATCATTGGATCCTAGTCGTGTGTGTTGAACACATTTCAAACAGCCGTCCTCAAAAAAGCAAGGATGGTATTTATTTGCAGCTATCAATTTTGATCTGTATCAAGACTCATTCCCTATCTGGCAGTGTACGGTGTGTGGTTTTGCAGTTCAGCTAAATCAGAAGTCCCAGTGAACGGATGAAATGTCTGTTGCATAAAAATGGTTTAATAGGAGAATAAAACGGTGGGACGACTGAATGTGCAGCCTGCAAATCCTTGACCCCTCCCGTTCACCTCAGGGGGAGATCTCTAAAGAAGAAATGAACACTAGATAAATCAACAGAATCAAAGCCGGGAGCCAAATGATGCTTCCTGCGAATGCGCAATCACCAGCTGTCCCCACTGGTCCACCTCTTGCTCCTAAAGGGGGAATAGCAGACGTGTGGAACATAAGAACATAAAGAGTGTCCTGCTGGATCAGGCCAACAGCCCATCTAGTCCAGCTTCCTGCATCTCACAGTGACCCACCAGAGTGCATAAGAAGATACCTACATCCTGGTGCCACTTCCTGTATCCGTCATTCAGAGGTGGCCTATTTCTAAAACCAGGAGGTTGCACATACTTGTCATGGCTTGTCACCTGTGATGGACTTTCTGCCCCCCCAGAGGGCCACCTTGGGTCAACTTCATGGGCTGGTTGGTGCCCATAAACAACCCCAACTCAAATCCATGAAGGGACCAATCTAGAACCAGGGCCATCTTTATCATTATATAGCTCTGCTGCAGTGCATTGTGGGGGGGAATGCCTGCCGCCAGTGAATAAGAGATGAGACAATTTTACCCCCTCATTCAACCCCTCTCAGCCCCCTCAAACCCTTCCACTCAGCCCTAGTACCTGCCAGGTTGGGAGGCCACCCTCTTTTCTCCGCATGGGTACTTGATCAGAGGCCCTGACAGCAAGATCCTAAGGGAGAGGCACATTTGTTTTGGGTCACTATGTGTGGCATGTACCAGGCTGTTGAATGATTCCCGTGTACTTGGCAGAGGTTGTGAAGTGATGAACGGAGCTGTCAGAAAAGGCCAGGAGGAAGGGAAGGAAACCAGCCCAACATCTCTTGCTTTCTACATGGGCGACAGGCATCGAGTTGCAATTTTGTTCCAGCACACGTCAAGGCAATCGGGAAGAGCTGGAGCGCATGATGCGCTATTGTCCTCTGAGGTTTGAATGCCATTTCTATTCTGTGCCTGGAGCATCTGCATATTAGGAAGGTAATATTTGGGTCTCAGGGGAAACAGGAAGCACTTCTCCTGCCCCCAACAAATGGCTTTGTGTCATCTTCTGGGCTCTGTGCGCTGACGAGAGTTAATACCTTTATTAATTTCACTGTCTGGGCCATTATCGTAACCTATTAGCAAGTATTTGTGATCATGAATGCATCTGGCAGCTCGATTTCCTTCCTGGAAATTGGTTTAAGAAGATTCCATTTCATTTTTTTTCTGGAGCGTCGGGGAGATCACCTTTCAGACCTGAATTCATTTCTCTCTCTGTGTTCTTCCAAATGAGCTGTTCTCAGCTGTGCAGTATAAGCACTAGAGCTTTTGGGGATGTAGTGACACAACCACTGGATAGAATGAGATGGGACCAGCTTTAAGCCAATTGGACCAACGGCTCCCAAGTTGGACCTCGTGCCTAAGGGCTCCCGGTGCTAGGGTAAAAATAAAAATAATATTTTTTTCCTATATCGTTTCACAGTCACTAAAACAATTGGTTTTTCAAAGGTAATCTACATATTTTGTTTGTTTACTTGTAGGCTTTCATGTATGCAATTTTATAAAGATCTGAATTGGTGAAGGGTAAGTTTGTACCAGCTGAGGGTGGCTAGTGTGGGGAGCTGGAGAGGGTAGTGAAAGGGGGCAGTTTTGGGTGGGGGCAAGGAGGCCAGTGGGCAGACTGAACCTGGTAGGGGAGTAGGACCAGCTGAATGGGACCTTAGGCCAGATCCTAACCCACCTCCCACCTGACCGGTGTTATACCAGGCTGCTTGGATGTGTGCCAGTGAATCAGAGTAGCCCCATAGGGATGGCTGGTGCACCATATAGGGTAAGGGGATAAATATCCTCTTATTCCACATTGCACCACAGCCACCTCCTAACCTGCACTGGATACAGCTCAGGCCAGTCAACCTGCCTGTGCTTGCACAGGTTAAGATTGGGCTGCCCGTCCCTTTCAACCACTGTGCTCCAAAGCCCTGCAGCGCACCTGTGAATGCTTCATGGCACATCAATTGTGCTGCAGCACACAGGCTGGTTTCACACAGGTTTCACACAGGCTGAAAATCGCTGGCATAGAGCATCCATAGAGCATCCAGTCACGTTCTGGCAACTCCTGCGACGTCGCTGGAACCAACCGTATTGGCTTCTGCCTTTCCATTGGACCATTTCAGCGACGTAGAGAGGGGGGATTTGCTGTATGGGTAACAGCCTATCCTCCATACCTTCTTTACCCAGGCTTTGTGCACTGGAGAGGACACTTCAAGATCTCCAGCAGCTCATGGATCGTTTTAGCAAGGCCTGCCAAGATTTTGGACTGACGATCAGCCTGAAGAAAACACAGGTCATGGTTCAGGATGTGGACTCACCTCCCTGCATTACACTCTCTGCACATGAACTGGAGGTTGTCCGTGACTTTGTGTACCTTGGCTCAACGATCTCTGACACTCTTTCTCTCGATACCGAGCTAAACAAGCGCATCGGTAAAGTAGCTACCATGTTTTCCAGACTCACAAAGAGAGTCTGGTCCAACAAGAAGCTGACGGAACATACCAGGATCCAGGTCTACAGAGCTTGCGTCCTGAGTACACTTCTGTACTGCAGCGAGTCATGGACTCTTTGCTCACAACAGGAGAGGAAACTGAACGCATTCCACATGCGCTGCCTCCGACGCATCCTCGGCATCACCTGGCAGGACAATGTTCCAAACAACACAGTCCTGGAACGAGCTGGAATCCCTAGCATGTATGCACTGCTGAAACAGAGACGCCTGTGTTGGCTCGGTCATGTTGTGAAAATGGATGATGGGCGGATCCCAAAGGATCTCCTCTATGGAGAACTTGTGCAAGGAAAGTGCCCTACAGGTAGACCACAGCTGCGATACAAGGACATCTGCAAGAGGGATCTGAAGGCCTTAGGAGTGGACCTCAACAGGTGGGAAACCCTGGCCTCTAAGCGGCCCGCTTGGAGGCAGGCTGTGCAGCATGGCCTTTCCCAGTTTGAAGAGACACTTTGCCAACAGACTGAGGCAAAGAAGGAAGGCCCATAGCCAGGGAGACAGACCAGGGACAGACTGCACTTGCTCCCAGTGTGGAAGGGATTGTCACTCCCAGATTGGCCTTTTCAGCCACACTAGATGCTGTTCCAGAACCACCATTCAGAGCGCGATACCATAGTCTTTCGAGACTGAAGGTTGCCAACACACAGAGCATCCAAAGGTGTGCATTCAAACATCTTTGCAATGCACAAGCTTTCCCTTCATTACAACCCTTCCCTTATAATGACTGACAGTTTAGTAGCGTCAAAATAATGGGGAGCTCCCTCTCTTCCCCTTGGTGTGCTTTCCTTGAGCTCAGCTATCAGGCTGTGGGCAATGATTGTGCTGATGAGAAAACCATGTCTGGATCCCACATCACAGTGAAACCTTGTCATTAAGGCAGTGGTCGCCTGTCTCAGTCTAGCGCCCTCTGGCCTTTTTAACAGGTGTTTGGGACAAGCAATCTCTCCCTACAAGGAGACGTGTAAGAAAACGGCACATCCAAGCATTGATTCACTGTCTGGAAACAAATTTCCAGGTGCTAATGATTGCCTGGGGAAGGGAGAGAGGTGTAAAGGCAACAGATCTAGGAGGACGTGGTAGTCAGTGGGCTCACACGGCAATTTCAGTGCAGAGCGGTAACTGTCTGGCTTTCTGTGACTGGGAAGGGATTCTTGTGTTCCTCCTGAGCTCGGAACCTCTTGACTGAACCCACCCCTAGGAAGCATCAGGAGAAGTGGAAGTTGGAACCCTCTCCCAGATAAATACCATGTGTCCCCCCAAATGCAGTCAGCCAACACCCCTCCCTCTCAGCTTCCCAACACTCCTCACTCTTGCCCTCACCAGTTAAGCAAATCAGGGATATCTTCAAGCTAGAGGCTGGACAGGCAAGTGCAGAGATGCTCTCTAAGAAGATTTCCTGCTATAGGATGGGGTTGGACTAGATGATCTTGCGGACCCTTCCAACTCTGTTATTCTATGGCAGAAATTCAGATATTCCACCTCCAAGAGCAGCACCAGCCCAAGTCCTCCAGGTTCTTGGGGGTGGTGCACCAAATGCTGCCCGTTTTAGCATGATGGGTGATGTGTCAGCCTCTATTCCTTCCACTCCTTAGATGGGAAAAAAGGAAGAGGGAGACTGAAGAGAAAGTGGGGATGAGAGAGGTGGGCTAGAGTGTCCACCTTTCCTGTCTTTGCTTCCTGCTCTCCCCCCTTCTTTTTCTCCCAATCCAAGGAATGGGTGGTGCACACCCTGCCCAACTACTGCCTGCCTCAGTTGGCCTCATGGATGGGCTGATGCTGTTCAAGAGGAACTCGGCCATCCTTTCGGATTGGCTCACTGAAATTGACTCACGTTGACTATCACTGGCAGCCAGAACACATTTTGTCGTTCCAGTTGTATTTTATCATGGCTGTTCTGGATGCATGCAAACCTCCTGTGAATGTCTCGATCATAGATGTTTTGTATTGATATATACGAAGCGGAAACTGAATGCTTTCCACATGCGCTGCCTCCGACGCATCCTCGGCATCACCTGACAGAACAAAGTTCCAAACAACACAGTCCTGGAACGAGCTGGAATCCCTAGCATGTATGCACTACTGAAACAGAGACACCTGCGTTGGCTCGGTCATGTCGTGAGAATGGATGATGGCCGGATCCCAAAGGATCTCCTCTATGGTGAACTTGTGCAAGGAAAGCGCCCTACAGGTAGACCACAGCTGCGATACAAGGACATCTGCAAGAGGGATCTGAAGGCCTTAGGAGTGGACCTCAACAGGTGGGAAACCCTGGCCTCTGAGCGGCCCGCTTGGAGGCAGGCTGTGCAGCATGGCCTTTCCCAGTTTGAAGAGACACTTTGCCAACAGTCTGAGGCTAAGAGGCAAAGAAGGAAGGCCCATAGCCAGGGAGACAGACCAGGGACAGACTGCACTTGCTCCCGGTGTGGAAGGGATTGTCACTCCCGAATTGGCCTTTTCAGCCACACTAGACGCTGTTCCAGAACCACCATTCAGAGTACGATACCACAGTCTTTCGAGACTGAAGGTTGCCAACAACATACGAAGCGGTTTATGGTAGGACTTCTATACCATGACTGCAATTTATAATTAGCACACCGTACTAAACGGAGATCACTGCCACCCCCCACCCAAGAACGAATATGGTGATATTGATAACAGACACTCTTTCCAGAAATGGGGATTTTTCCAGTGGTGAAAGGGTGTGATAAGATGTTCAGTTGTGACTGTGAGTGCGTGTGTAACCGCAGGTCCTATTCAGGTCCGAGGCTCAGGGCTGCCTGCTGAGGTGGGACTCTTGTGATCTGCGGTGGTGGCTGGTGATAAGCGAGTGAAAACATTTTGCCAATAACAATTCCCGCCAACCTTCGCTGCTGTCCTCCTGGGTGATTTGATCAACGCTAGAGAGGATGATACAAAATAAGGGAGGCGAGAAGTGAGTTAGCCTTTCATTTCTCTGCCGGTGGATTTGAAATAACTGAAGCTGATGTTAAAACCGAAAGATACATGTCAAAAATTCTGCGGATGCTTTTTCCCCCCATCATCTGCAATCCTGGCCTGACTGGGAACAAAATCCAGAATGAAATTTTGGAAGTTGGAATATCTGCCAACTGCAGTGCCACTTCATGCATTTGATGTAGTAAGCTACACTCTGCAAAAGCAGGTGCTGAGATTAATGTGTTGGCCTTTAAAGTGCTCAAATGCTTGGTTGTTTTAGGGGCTTCAAGCGAATGTAGCTACTCACTCTGTCTCTGGAAGCTGAAAAGTAGATCACAAGGGCCAGGTGAGGGTGGAAGGTCTTTACTGGGAAGTTTGAAGACCACTGGTGCATAACAGAGCAACTTCACACATGACATTTTGGAGCATATGCTGAGGGTCCAATCCTGTTCAACTTTCCACCACTGATGCGGCCATAGTGCAGCCTCGAGGTAAGGGAACAAACATTCCCTTATCTTGAGGTGGCCTCTGTGACTGCGCCCCCCCACGACAGGATACAATGCATGCCCCATTGGTATGGCCAGGGCCTAGGAGAGGGGGGTAAAGGGGGTAATTTGTACCCTGGTCCAGGGCAAAAAGGGTGTGCCAGGAGCCAAAGGATGGGGCCCAGAAATTTCCTGGGATCTGACACTTTCCTATCTACTCAGATTTGTTGCCCGTATGGGATGCTGGGGACATTACCACGACTGATGCCACATGGGTGGGTAGACCTGGGCTCCAAAGACTTTTCCAGCTGTCTCTACCCTCCCCTCACCCTGCTTCGCCCCTCCCTGCCTCTATTCTGCTCACCCGTCACCACCCTCCCCTGTTGTGTTTCACTGCCCCCCCCCTTTGCAAAGGCAACCAAAAGAAATTTTGTACCCGCTGATAAAATTCCTCTTGGAGGCCCTGGGTATGGTTGCACCAGTGGTGGAAAGTTGGATAGGATTGGGCCTGATGGTTAAGTGTCCCCTTGAAAATGTAATGTGTGAATGAGGCAAAAATCAGGTCGATACTCTCATAACAAAGTTGGCTGAGTGTCAATTCCTATTGAGTGTGTCTTTGTATGGTGAACCTGGGTTTGCTGCCGCGTAATGTGTGAACCGGGCCATGGGGCTGCGGTTGTTTTCAAGGCTGCAGACCTAGTCTTTTGAGTGCTTGCTCTGTGGTCCAACCCAGTGCTGAATTGCAATCCGGAAAGCAAAACATCTCCCCCCTCCTCTCTCTCCCATAAATTTAAATAAAATAAATAAATTATAGATTCAAGTGCTGTCCCAACCCCATAATTTATTTCCTGCATGACTGCAAGCAACACTGGTTATCAAACCGCAGGCGGCTTCCCTCATGCACTGTCAAAATCTGGTCCTCCTAATTTGTTTGATTTGCTTTATTCATTACTTGCGCAACGGCAAAATCAACAACAGTGAACCTAGAGAGAAAAACACAGGCAACAGGATAACCGCAGACGGCAGGTGTCATCGCCTGGGAGGAAAGGATCTTCTTTGTTTTGAGACACACTGTGAGTAAGAGAGATTTTTTTTATTACACATTTTTAAATGATTCTCTCCTCTGGCTGTTTCTGATTTGACTTCCACTGAAATCTTAAAGCAAAAAAGCTGCCCTGGGGGAAGGAGCTGTCATTTAACGAAATGTTTCCAAGATCACTCCACCTCCTTTAAAAATCCTCTACCATTCTTCAGATATTTGAAATTCATTCTGAACAGTGGTAGAAAAATTTTCTTTCCAAGACCAAGACCTCGCAGTATCTGTGATGTCAAATGCCACTCCATTACCCAGGGCCGATCTTAGGAGCCGCAAGGGGTCCAATGCAATACATTTTTCAAGAAGAGCCCCACTGGATCAGGCCAAAGGCCCATCTAGTCCAGCTTCCAGTATCTCACAGTGGCCCACCAAATTGTCCAAGGGAGCACACAAGACAACAGACACAACCTGTGTCCCGGTGCCCTCCCCTGCATCTGGCAATCAGAGGCAGCCTGGCTCTAAAACCAAGAGCTTGCACATACCTACTATGACTTGTAACCCGTAATGACCTTTTCCTCCAGAAATTTGTCCAATCCCCTCTTAAAGGCATCCAGACAAGCTACTATGCATATTCTTTCAACAATGATAGTAAATGGGACTTATTCCTGGGTAAGTGTGGCCTACGATTGTTAAAAATTTTCCTGTTTGATGATGTCACGTCTGGTCATGATGTCACTTCCGGTGGGTCCTGACAGATTCTCATTCTAAAAAGTGGGTCCCGGTGCTAAATGATTGAGAACCACTGGCCTAGACTGTTCAACTAACCCAGTTTGACTTCTGGGAAGCCCAGCAGCTCTCCAGAACCTTTTCCATCACCTGCTGCTGGAGATCCTTTTTAAACTGCTGGGGTTGAATCTGCTCCCCTCCTTGTATATCCTGTACTCTATTACTGGGTTAAATCCCCTCCCAGTTGAGTAAGGGCAGAAGAGGACATTTCAACCTGCATGACAAATGGAGCCTGCTAAAGTCCTCCCCCTCCACAGCTATGAAAGACAAAAGAATCTGGCCCTTTGTTTCTGATCACCCTAGAAAGTGGAGGAAAGGTGAATCAAACTGAATCCCATGTTGCGGTTTGCGTTCAAGATGATCTCCATCAAGTTGAAGCCTTCCAATTTTGGATGAATCCATCGTACATCCAATTCACTGGCTAGGAAATGAGCTTCTAGTTCAAGAGTCGTTCCGTGCAGAGACATGCAGTGTGCGTTAGCAGAGAGTGTTGATGGTCTTGTTGATCCCCAAGGAAAAAGATGCTCCCCTGGCCCCAGTGATGGTCTGTTTGAATGAGGCACGAACAATACAGCCATCCCATCCATACGTCTTGTTCTCCTCCTCTTGGTGAGCAGAAGTTCCTCATTCTCCTTCCTCTGTGAAAATCGGAGGCGCAGACACAGACTCACCCAAGAATAAGTAGGTGGATTCCATGTGTCTAACACCTCTCAGTGTGGCCATTTGTATTTGCTCTATGGAAGATAATGCACAACCTTCCAAATAGATGTGGGAATGTGTTCATGTGTACGCATGCACATATGAAAGAAAGAATCGGGTTGACATGGTTAAAGGACTGCTTTACACCTGGGTTCTGAGATTGTAGCTCTCTTTGCCTGGCCTTCCAATGGCCACCACAAGCCTAGGTTCTTTGCCCGCGGAACTCCTTAAGGAGAGCAGTTCAGGAGCAGAGGAGCTCAAGCTCTTTTCCGAGAGGGAGATGTTGAGAAGAGACACCATCTTCTTGTGGTACCGATTCCTCATTTCCTTGGCTGACCTGGAGAGGTTGCCGATGAAACAGTAGCAGATGGGATTGAGGCTGGAGTTGGTGAGGCTGAGCCACTGGGCGAAAGGGCGGAGCTGCAGGAGCCACGGAGAGGAAGCCACATCTTGCGAGATCTTGGGGCCATTGAACTCGATCCAGATGTCCACCGTGTAAATGGGCAGCCAGGAGATGGCAAAGAGGAGGACCAGAGCCACCACCATTTGGGCCACCTTCTTGCGAATCGTCAGCCTGGAAGACGGCAAGGTCCGGGTCAGGGCGCTGCAGTCCCTCAGTTGCCGGGTGGGACTCCAGAGTCTGTGGACGGTCAAGCAGCAGATGACCATGTTGAACAGGACCGGCAGGCAGTAGAGGGTGCCGAAGAGGAGAAAGCTGTAGGCTTGCCTGACTCTCTCCTGGGGCCATATCTCCCTACAGATGGGGAACGCCAGCGGAGGCCCCTGCGGCACCGAAATCTCATCCATTTTGTTCATAAATATAAGGGGTAAGCAGATCCCAGAGGAGAAGACCCAGATCACCAGGATGGTGTTCAGGATTTTCCTGTGGGTGAAGAAGGACCTGGCATTGAGGGGGTTGTGTACGCTGTAATATCGATTCAGGCTGATCACGGTGAGGCTGAGAACACTGGTGGAGACCGCCACAGCCTGGGTGAAAGGCACGGCCCTACACAAGAAGTCCCCGTAGACCCAGGCCTTGTAGACCAAGTTGGCCACCGTGATGGGCATGCAGACGCAGACCACCATCAGGTCGCAAACGGCCAGGTTGATCAGGAGGATTCTGGTGGCGTTCAGGCTGGGAATACGGCCCTTGCGTTTCTTGGTGAGCATCCGGAGCGACATGACATTGCCGACGAAGCCCACCAAGAAGGACAGCGAGTACATGAGGCTGAGGCTGATGGTGACGGGGTCCTTGTGGAACAGGAAGAGAAGGTTCTCCAGCTCCTGCCAGTCCAGGTCCCAGCTCCCGTTCGGTAGTTCCGACAAAGACAGGTTCTCCGCTTTCAAGAGTTCCAGCAGATTCTGGAACTCCCGGTGGTGGAATGAGAGGTTCATGGCTCTTCCTTGACCCTCACATGGATGCAAACGGAGAAAGTAAAGATGACATCCAGGCCTTCTGGGGCATGGAAGGTCTTCTTTCCCAACACAAAACTGCAACTAAATCCAGAAAGTTCACAGGGAGCAGGCCAGGAAAACCTGAAAAGGAGGTTTTAATAAGGTCAGATCACTCCAGCTGCCGTATTTTATTGGTCATAAATCAGGTGATTAAATGCACTACAAATCCTCCGAACGATTTTTGCTCCATGCTCATATCTGATGGAATCATTATTGGCATTATGGATCATTTCCTGAGTGCGCAAAGCGTTTTGCATGGGGGAATGTGATGCTCTCCTTCCAACAACCCTGTACGGTAAACAGGTTCTTGTGCATGTCTACTCAGAAGTAAGTCCCGTGGAGTTCAATGGGACCTACTCTCAGGTTATTGTGCATCTAGGATTTCAACCTGCCCCGTTTCCCCCTTCCTCTTTTGTCTTCACAACAACCTGTGAGATAACAGCCTGAGCATGGCCAGCTTTGGGAGATGCAAGGCAAGACTGCGAGAAGAGTCCCTGCAGGATTATATAAAGAACTTGGTTTCGATACGGCAGTATCATGATTGGACTGGATCCAAGCTCTCTCCTGCACTGGCTTTGGAAGGTTGCCGTGACCCACCAAATGAGGCTTCACAACCCCAAGGCCCACAGGTTTGAAGAACACTGACCTAAAGGAAGATTCAAACCAATGGGTTGAAACTACAAGGAATTAGATTTAGGCTAGACATGAGGAATGAGTTTCCTAACTGTAAGAGCTGCCTGGAATGGGAATCCCTGACAAGTGGCCATAGCAGTTGCTTGCACTGAGCAAAGGGGTTGGTCTAGATGACCTCCAGGGTCACTTTCAACTCTCACATTCTACAATTCTATTTATTTTAAAAGATGAATGAAATTTCTTGCAACTGTCGGTTTCATGTTCACATTGTAGAGGCAGGGATTTATTACTATCATTATTTTTATAAAGGAAATTGCAATATCATCTGTGAAAATTCCATAAGGTTCTGGTCGCTGGCACTGTGGGAGATGAATGCGCCCGCAGCAGATGGAAATTAGCTTCCTATTCTGTCTGCATGACCCTTCTTTTGCTAGCTTTGGTGTGCCAAGTAAAGACACTGCTTTTCTGTGTGGTGTCTTAGTTGTGCTTGTTTAATGCAAAGCATAAAACTTGTGTTCTGCTTTCTGTGGGTTTTTTTAGTTTTGCAATTTCATGTTAAGATTGTTGTAATTTGATGTTGCCTTGGGGATCTGGTGGTTGCATGATGGAGTAGGAATATCTCACACACACACACACACACACACACACACACACACACACACACAAATTGTGTTGGAAAATTGGATAGGATTGGGCCCTTAGGCTGCATACACACACACACACACACACACACACACACACAGTAGAGAGAGAGAGAGAGGATTAGTCTGCAAGCAAGATACCTCTAGATCACAAAAAAGAGCCCTGTGGCATTTTGAAGACTGACACCATTGTAATGGCATGGATATTAGAAGTGAGACCTCTATTCGAATTCAGCATGAAAGGAACAGAATTAGGATCACCACCAGCCCCAATAAGAATATTGCAGTTTGTGGGGTTTTCATCCTGTCCTCTTAATTTGCCCTGGAAGACTTTTCATCCTGGGTTTGGTGCTGGACAGCTCCCCAAGGACAGCTCCCCATTGTCTGGGGAGGAGGTTATGGTTGGGGGGGAGCTTCTCCATCTTCACCACACACGCTTATTCTCCTTGTTGGCATATGCACTTACTCTAAGTAGGGGAAAGAGCAGCTAGAAGTGGCGGCTTCTTGTGCCGCAGGCCCGGGGGAGGGGGGCCTGAGAACAGTCCTTTTCTGAGCTGTCACTGTCACATTCACCAGTCTTTTTTTGTAAAAGGCGCATGCCAGAATCAGGGCTCCTGAAAGTCGTCGCCCCCCCCCCCTAGAATTTGAGAGAGGTTGGATGACTTTCTCGCAGCACTCAATTAAAACATATCTCCAATTAAAACCAGTACCCTCAACCCCAACATGCTAACCACTGTGTAGCCAAGCAACTTTCTCCCATGGGCACCAGCCCCTTTCTGTGCCACATAATTCCTTGGAATCACTCCTCTGTGATCCATTGCTTACAATGACCCACCTCACACACACACACACACACACAGAGAGAGAGAGAGAGAGAGAGAGAGAGAGAGAGAGAGAGAGAGCCTTGCAATTTCACACCAAACCTACAAAGCTGTCTGCCAGACCCTTGGCCCTCTAACTCAATACTGCCCACACCATCCAACAGTTGGGCTTTCAGGCAAGGGTCTTCTCCTGCCAAACTGGAGATGGCAGGTTTGAACCTGGAACTTTCCACATAGAAAACATGTGCTCCATCACTAGGCTATGGTCCTTCCCTTGATAAAAAGCACACAGCCAGCACAATCCTAGGCATGTCTACTCAGAAGTAACTCCTGTTGAATTCAGTGGGGCTTGGTTCCAGGTGAGCTGGATAGGGATTGCAGCCATTGTTCCCCAAATGCTAGACCATGCCAACCCCATCCACAGTCCCTGGAGTTACCCCACTGTACCCCACCCCTACAGCTGTAACTCTCTCTCTCTCTCTCTCTCTCTCTCTCTCTCTCTCTCTGACACACACACACACACAATTCTAACCTCTGTAGCTGTCTAGCGTTCAGCTAAAATCCCCTTTTTATCTGCTTCCAAGGCAACCTGTGGGTTTGTCTTACCTGACTTTGGTGCTCCCGGCAGTGTCACACGGCAAAGGGCTCCTCCGCAGAATCTAGCGCAGCGATTCAAGCGTTTCCCAGCCCTGCCAGGTAAGTTTCTGGGTGCTCAAGAAGTGCCAGAGCTCAGTCCTTGCTCAGCAAGCAGCCGAAGCTGTGTTGTGCCGCCCCACCCCTTTGCCAGCAGTGGAGTTGCAGAAAGCTTCAATGACCCTCCAGCTTCACACTGCTGACCAGAGACAGCTGGGCTTGGTGCTGAACGGACAGCTCCTGGCCAAGGCACACCTTTCCTGATGCCTGGGCAGGGCTTGGCTCCTGACTCTGAGCTGTGGGATCCTGTGCTCCAAAGGTGGCCAGGGGCTTGCGGTTTTCTCCCTGGGTCAATCCAGTTGGGAGTCTGGACTGCGCTCAGTGCATAATTTCTGGCCCTCAGAGAAGTACCGGGGAGCTCAAGCGGCGTCCTTGGAATGAGTAGTCTTCCCCTTCCTTTCAGATGCGTGGAGACTGGCTGTATCCCACTGGAGGGGAATGACACTCTGCACATGCTCAGAGGAATGGCGATCATTCCATATATTCCGGGCCTAGGTCACAAAGAATGGACTCAGGGGTTCATCCTTGGGGAGAGAGGCCGCTCAAATGACGAACAGTGTGGCCGCCAAATTTTTGACCCCTTGAAGCTGCCTCATTGTTGCTTCTTAATCTTGGTTGTGCACTTAAAAGCCCAAATGCTTTTATCAAAGCCTCCTTGCACACCCGGCCGCTGGCAGTGGCGTATGCCCTGGTGAGAAGCCGTGGTGCTGAGCCTGTCCCACGTCCCCAAGCCATAGGGTGTTTCTGCGACAGCAGAAATAGGATCTCATTCCTTTTGGGATGAGAGAGCACTGGAGACAGTGGCGTCGCTAGGGAGGTGTGGGGGGTGCGAGCCGCACCAGGTGACACACACTGGGGGCGTGACGCACACTGGGGGAGTGTCGCGTTAAAATCTCGGTGGTTGGGAGTTACCCCATCATGTTATATACCGTTGGATGCGGAATTCCCAGCAGAATGCAATGCAAAAAACCAGAGTGAAATATCTCCTTTTTGTCAAAAGTTATTGGCAAAAAACTAGAAAACAAAAAATACATGGAACCCAATGGAAAGTGAAACTGAGCCGTATTGCACGTTTGCTTGCACGTAGGCGAACGTGCCTTAGTCTGTCAGAAAGGGCAGGCTGAGAGGAATCTAACAACACCAGAGTGGTCCTGATCCAATGAATGCAGTCTTCCAAAAACACCCGAGAAGGAGGTCCCTCCTTCCAAGCTGGCAAATGCATTGAGCCCTATGGAAAGCAAAACTAAGCCACATGGTCGTGTTTACTCGCATGTAAGCAAACGTGCTCCTGGGCAGGCCAGGCAAAGGGAAATGTTAGGCCACCAGAATGGTCCTGATTTGATACAACTGGTGCTCAACAAATGCTCCAGAAGGCAGCCCCCCCCCCCATGAAAAGAATGAAACAGAGGCTTGACAGGGTAAAGTGAATTTTTTTTCTGTTTTAGGCTGCAATCCTATCCACACTTTCCACAAAGTAAGCCCCACTGACTATAATGGGACTTACTTCTGAGTAGACAGGCATAGGATTGGGCTCTCAGACTTGTAAAGCCAGGTGGGTCCTGTGGTGGGATAGTGATATGCTTGAAATATAAGAACTTAAATTGAACTGGGTACCGGGTAGGGATGGAAATCTTACTGATTCTTTTTTTTGGCGGGGGGGGGGGTGTTACTGCAGGCAGGCTACAGAGAAAATTCACTTGGTGGAACAGGACTGGCTTCCCCTTATTTAATTATTCGTTTTACTTTAATTAAAGGGGATTTAATTTATTTATTATAAAATAAAATCCCCTTATTTATGGGGATTTAAATAAGCCTGCCTATGTAAACTGCCTTGAATAAAGTCTTGAATAAAGACCAAGAAAGGCGGTATATAAATACCTGTATTATTATTATTTATTTATTTATTTATTTATTTATTTATTTATTTATTTATTTATTTAGATTTGCTTTATGATGGGTCCTGTCATTCTAAAAAGATTGTCATTCTGAAAAGTGATTCCCGGTGCTAAAAGTTTGAGAGCTGCTCCAATAAGGTGTTAATAAGTTGACACCCTAGGGGGAGGTGACACCACTAGTGAACAAAATCACTAAAATCACAGTTTGTAAGAATAATACCATCATGTTATATATCAATCAATGTGCAATTTCATGCAGAATGCAATGAAACAAACTGCGTTGAAATGTCTTTATTCCATCAAAAGGTACAGCCAAAAAACCAATGGGGGCGGGGAGATGGTAGATCGCCACGCCCACCACCTGGAGTATTGCTCCACCCATTGCATGGGGGTGATGCGCTGGTCTCCCGCACCGGGTGACGCAAACCCTAGTGATGCCACTGACTGGAGATTTAAGCATAGCTGTCATTTACTACCAGTTCTCATTCTCTGCTGGGGTTAGGCGCCTGGAAACCCCAGCAGATAGTGAATTTGTGGATACTGAACTATTGATCCAATGGGATCAATGGTTTTAGAGAGAAGGGTAGTGGACCCTCAAGAGACCCTCAAGAAGCCAGCAGAGATGTTAAGAAGTCAGTGGACACCTTCTGCAGACAGCAGAGATTGTGGATAACTGAGAATGCACCGCAGATTGAGTGAGGTCGGGCTAAGTGAATCTACTCCATGTGGCTAAGTGAATCTGTGGGCCCTACATTCCTTATGACCTCAAGTTTCTTGAGGACTGTTGAGCATTACTTGAAAGCAAAGGACATGGGGTGGGGAAGAGGAACTTAGCCTGCTCAAGAGCCCAATCTTAGGCATACCTACTCAGAAGCAAGTTCCATTATAGTCAACAGGGCTTACTCCCAGGTACATGCGGGTAGGATTGCAGCCCTAGTGGCTTCTAGTAACATAGGAGGGCAAATTAATGTCAGGGAGATGGTGCTGCTTAATACCACAGTGCCCAAAGGCATGTGCAAAGTGTCTTTGTGTGACTTGCAGGTGCTCTCAGCCAGCCCTCACTGATCAGGTTTGGAGCAAGCCTATCATTCAGGGATCAGACCTCCCAGGGAATCTTGAGTTCTACTTTTTGGTCCCCGCTGGGTCAGGCCAAAGATCCCTCTAATCCAGTATTCTGTTTCCCTCTGTGGCCCTATAACTGCCTCTGGGAAGCAGGAGAGAAAGGCAAGCTTCTCTTGCACTGTTATTCCTAGTATTCAAAGGCATAGCAATTAAGCAAAGATTTTTTAGCAATTAAGTAATTAAACACTAGGACTGAAAGCCAATCTACACATTATGCAGAATGAAGCAATAGGCTGAGATGGCAGCATTCTGGACTGTCCCACTTCAGACCTCAGGGGTGGAGGGAGGAATAATATTTGGGTGCTGCCCCATGTAAAAAGTTTTCTGCACATAGTAAACTACATGTCAGGGGAATAGGGCAATACTCAAGTGCTTTCTATATGCTAAGGGTGTCCAAAGTTTTTGGCAAGAGGGCCACATCATCTCTCTGACACTGTGTAGGGGGGAGAATTAATTTACATTTAAAATTTGAATGCATTTACATACATTTACATAAATGAATATATTAAAGATGAACTTATATGAATGAATTAAGGTCTTGCAATAGCTCAAGGCCTATAAAAGGCCTTGCACAAAGCAAGGCTGGCCTTTTCTTTGCTGCTGCTACTGCATCACAGACGTGGAACAGCAAGCAGTGGAGGGAGCCCTCATCCCACAACTCACGTGAGACGTCAAACAGTCACCCTCATGCTGAGAGCAGTTGCACTGGGGCAGTGTGGGCTCCAGCAAGTCTCTGGAGGGCCAGAGGCTCATTGCAGACTGGGGGCTCCCTGAGGGCCGCATTGAGAGGCCTCAAGGGCCGCAAGTGGCCCCAGGGCCGGGGTTTGGGCACCCCTGTGCTAGGTCATCTGCACGCAGGATATTACTTTTTCAAATGAGACATACCAGGATTCTAGACGTTGGGTTGCCAACTGCCCCCCAAAGCCTACTCTGCCATGCTCCTGTGCATTTAAAACAAACTTGCTGTGCAGACATCAGTTAGTGAAACTCCTGCTGCCCCTGAAGCTAAACACAATAGCAAAATGCTAGCTAATTGCAGCAGTTCAGGTTGCTGCCCAAGGCACAGTGACCGGGGTTGGCTTGAATTTGGCGACTCAGCTGGAAGCCATATCTCCTGCATCCCAGTATGACCAGCTCAGGTTTGGAGATTGTTTTTCCTTGGGTTGAAATTTTCTCTGGCCTCAACTCTGAGGGCAAAATGTAACTCCATCTAGTTATGTGACGAGGATGCTAACTACCTGTAGTCTTTTTTTTTTTTTCTTGTTTGCTATGAAATCCAAGGCAAACTAGAAGTTGAGTCACCCTTTTTGGGAGGGGAGGGTGTGTGATCTCAACAAAAAATCTACTGGACAACCCATTTTCTTTGGGCAAGGCCAAGATCTATTTCTTGAGAGACTGAGGACAACATATTTATGGCTTGGAATGGAAAGAAGAATTCCACAGGAGTTCTTTTTTCCATTTCAAGCCATAAATATGTTGTCATCAACCTATTGAGAACCCAGAAAGAGCAATAGTAATTTTCACATTGTTTTCACTGAAGCAAATAGTCATCTTACTAATGGATGGATGGCTCTTGCGCGCTTGTTAAGAGCAGCTTGTTAACCGTTAGCAAAATGGTGTTCAGCCTTCAGAGTTCCACAGTCTCACAAATCGATGCTCTGTTTTGCAATTATTATTATTTTTATTATACATGCATTGCGTCTTTCCCACAAAACACAGCAGAACCAACCTATGTGCAAGGCACAGAGGGTAAAAGCCATTTTTCAAAGAAAGCATATTATGGAGATCCTATACAGAGGATGGAGATTGCTTCCCCGTATCCGTATCAGCCCCTATTAAGAAGCAAACCATATATTGTACACCGTTCAATTGATTTAAAAAAACAAATTGTTTCCAATCTTTCAGGCCATGTGTACCTTGATTTGGTGGCATCGATAAAATTTAAACAAGACAGCTTAAGATAAAATCACCATTGTTAGGATTTAGCATTCCATGAGTTTGGGAACAGGTTTTATCTGATGGGCAGCACAATCAAAACTGTGGGTCACGAGCCACTAGGTGGGTCGCGAGCCAATTTCAGTTTTGAGAAACGCTGTTCTGTTCTGTTCTCACAAGGGTTCCTGGCTAGGTGGAGCTCTCTTGCACCAAACCTAGAGTTGCAAATAGATTTGGCTGTGAAGTGAGTCTGTTCAAAAGACCAGCTCTCACACACACACACACACACACACACACACACACACACACACACACACACACACACACACACACACACCCCCCCCCCGGCCGCTTTTCTGATTTGTAAACACAGCCAGGATAGCTCCATGCTGGGGATCTATTCCCCAGGGCATTCATGCCATTAGCATTTAGGTGTCAGGTCAAAATGGTGTGTAATTTTTCCCCTTCCCCTCTGGGTATTTTACTACTATCTAATCAACTGGAGTCTGAAGCTTGTTTCTGACCTTTATGATACTGTGGTTTTTACACTTCTGTTTGCTAAAAGGTCTCTAGTATTCTTCACTGTTAATTTAGGAACGTGGACAGCTTTTAAGGCGTTTGTGTTCATCTTAGGATAGTTCAATAGGATGGAGAGTTCATATGTTTGAGATACGAAGCACAAAACAATGGTCTTCAAACTTCTTTGTGCCACGACTCCCAGTAAAGACTTTATTTATTTATTTACGAGGCTGGGAACCCACCACCAGTCCTGCCCCCCCTGGACCGGATCCACCCACCCTCACTTCTGCATGCTCTGATTCCCCCTGCCTCTTGTATCTCCACAACAACCCTGTGAGGTAGTACCCTAAGCAGGGCTGGCCTTAGGAGCCGTGAGGAAGGACAGCAAAAAAGAGACTGTGCGGGATGAACTCAAGTTTTGATAAGGCTGTATCATGAACTGGATCAAGCCCTCTCTCGCACAGGCTTTGGAAGGTTGTCGTGACCCCCCGAAATGAGGTTTCGCTACCCCATTGAGGTCCCGACCCACAGGTTGAAGAACACTGTTTTAAATGATGGAAAGTGGGGTTCGGCCTGAAGGCTTTGTAAAGAAGATTTCTGGTTAGTTGTTCAGGAGGCCCTGAGGAGTGATTCTGTTCTGGGAGTTGATGGTTGAGAGGTTAACACTTAAGAGGCATTTTCAGATATCAGGGGAGGTGTCCCCCAGGGAAGAGCTGATGCAAGGAAGAAACGGAAATTTGGCTCTATAGGCGCAGAGAAGGAGCACAGAGGGTCTTTTGGGGTGCAGGGCCTCTCGTTAACATTTTAAAGAGACCAGTGTTCTGGCTTCAGGTCAAACTAGCTTGGCTTTGTACACCAACTGATGGTAGCTCTCTGAGGTTCCAGATTGGGGGGTCTTGACAACCCTACCTGGAGATGCCAAGGATTGAACCTGGGACCTTCAGTGTGTCAAGTTTGGCCATGATGACCCCAATGTTCTATTGCTCACTTCCTCTAGAGAAAGAGGACCTCCTTGCTCCTAGCTAAACCAAACATTGGCTTTTACATATTGGCTCACCGCATTGCAAATAGAGCATTGCAAATAGAGACTGATAAAGCAGAGAGTCATTGATTCAAGCTCCCTCTAGTGGTAGCTGGAATATAAAGCAGTCTCTCTCTCTCTCTCTCTCTCTCTCTCTCTCTCTCTCTCTCTCTGTGTGTGTTTGTGTGTGTGTGTGTGTGTGTGTGTGTGTGTGTGTGTTTACAGGTTAACATGGTTTTTGCTTTTTGCTATCCATACTGTTTGGAATGGGGGGAAAAAGCTGGGAATAAAATGAATCAAACTGTACAGACTTGCATCTAGTGCCCAAAGATGGCAAGCTATGTTTTAAATCCCCAGCTTATTATTTCAATTTCCTGCTATCGTTTGCCAGTTTGCTATTTTATTTCTAGGGCTGCTAGGGGTGTGAAAGAAAGGGTAGTCCATTAATGAACTTGAAAGCATCCCCCAGAGTACCTTTTGGATAACCTTTAAAAAAAAATTAAAGCACGAGGCTTTTAAGCGTGATGGTTTGAGCTGAGCTGCCCTTGTTATGCAAGATCAGAAGGGCAATTTTCCACACCTCAGGAACCTTTGGAAGTGCGCAGAGGAAGCACCTGCTGTTCAACGTGTCAGGGCTCCACGTTCAACGAGCTGGAGAAGTGCGGTTGGTTGATGAGGCTGCCATGGATCGGCAAGCCAGGCGATGGGAGGGAGATGCCAGCACAGCTGGTGTCAGGGAGTGCTGAAGTCTGGTCATTGCCAAGGCAGATTGCCGAAACTGGCAGATTGCCCACAGCTGCAGCAGCTCCACTGTCCCCACTGCACCGGCAGAAGAGGAGAGCATGATGCGCAACAATTCTCAGTTTGTCCACATTGCCTCTTCCAGATTAAGCACTATGGAGAGGGCATGACAGCAACTGTTACCCTGCACATGCCTGATCTCGTCTGATCTCGGAAGCTAAGCAGGGTCAGGCCTGGTTAGTACTTGGATGGGAGACCGCCTGGGAATACCAGGTGCTGTAGGCTTATACCATGATCTCGGAAGCTAAGCAGAGTCAGGCCTGGTTAGTACTTGGATGGGAGACTGCCTGGGAATACTGGGTGCTGTAGGCTTATACCATGATCTCAGAAGCTAAGCAGAGTCAGGCCTGGTTAGTACTTGGATGGGAGACTGCCTGGGAATACCGGGTGCTGTAGGCTTATACCATAGTCTTTCGAGACTGAAGGTTGCCAACCACCAGCCAGCTCCTTTCACTGGGAAAAGGGAAACTGTAAGAGAAGTCTGTTGGGTTCTCCAAATCTCATAAGAACATCAGAAAAGCCCCACTTGATCAGGCCAAAGGCCCATCTAGTCCAGCTTCCTGTATCTCACAGTGGCTCACCACCAGATGCTTCAGGGAGCACACCGGACAGGAAGTTACCTAGATCCTGTTGCCACTCCTTTGCACCTGGCATTCTGGGGTAGCCTACTTCTCAAACCAGAAGTTTGCACATACCCATCATGGCTTGTAAACTGTGATGGACTGGAATTATGTCCAACCCCCTTTGAAAGGCATCTGGGCCAGGTGCCATCACCACATCCTGTGGCAAGGAGTTCCACAGATCAATTACATGCTGGGGTGGGAGGGAGGTGGCAGGCCATGAGCCTCCAGATTCTGAAGTTTGTAACCATCTCAAGCTGGAGTTTAATGAATCAGGCTTGGTGTGGATTAGTCTTATCAGGTACCAGACAGAACCTCAATTTGCATAAGAACATAAGAACAGCCCCACTGGATCAGGCTATAGGCCCATCTAGTCCAGCTTCCTGTATCTCACAGCGGCCCACCAAATGCCCCAGGGAGCACACCACATCACAAGAGACCTCATCCTGGTACCCTCCCTTGCATCTGGCATTCTGACATAACCCATTTCTAAAATCAGGAGGTTGCGCTTACACATCATGGCTTGTACCCTGTAATGGATTTTTCCTCCAGAAACTTGTCCAATCCCCTTTTAAAGGCGTCCAGGCTAGATGCCATCACCACATCCTGTGGCAAGGAGTTCCACAGACCGACCACACGCTGAGTAAAGAAGCTTTACTCAGAGCTTCTGGGAAGAAAACAACGAAGAAATAATAATAATGTCTGTTCCCTATTTATTCTATGGAGCTTTTCCCAGATAATGGCTACCATTTACTTCAATGGGAAAATACACACTGATAGTGCCTCCTCCGGGACACTGAAGCCTCTTCTATCTCAGACAAGGGTGTCAAACGGGCTAAATAGCCATCATGCTGCCTGCTGAGGGCTGGGATTGATGTCATTAAGCAGGAAGTGATGTCATTAAGCTGGTGATAAATAAATAAGCACATTTTTCTCACCGATATAAACCATAAATAAGCACATTTTTGTCCCCTAGAAGCTCATCAGCTGTAAATGTCAGAAGAGAAAATGCACAAATCTTAATTGTATTTTCAAGGTATGAGAAAGTTATATGTCCATTTATCGTGTGGGCTGCTCTTTTAGCGATGACACCTGGGAGAACCTGAGGGCTGGATCAAGTGCTTCCAGGGGCTGTATCCAGTCCGTGGGCCTTACATTCGACACCCTGGTCTAAAGACTGTGTTTTTCACACCCATATACCCAATCTTAACTGAGGGAGCCTTTTGCTGATAATTTTTTTAAGCTTCCAAATGGGCAATGTTTTTCTGAATGCATTTGAGTGTTAATTATTCAGGGAAAACATGGATGGCGGAATGGAAGACAAACAGCTGCATCTGGGAAAAATCAGAGAGAGTGATTGGGGGGAGGATTGCAATGGGGCTTAGCGGAGGGGTGTCACTTGAGTCCAGAAAGGTTGGCAAAGTCCCCACTCCAAAGATGAAACTTCTCAACTGTCAAACTGGCCAGTAGATTCACAGATCTGGTGCAGTCCATCAGGCTGTGCTTTCTCAGTCCAGATGGCAAATGTGTCCAGGTCTCTGGGTCTTGCGCAGAGCGTGGGAAGCAACACCAAGGGGGGAACCAGGGACGCGTCCTCCTCTGAAGGCCAATTTTTCCTGACAGCTCGTTTTAATCTTTCAGCCCGTTGAAATCTGCTTGGCTGGGTCTCCCCCTTGGCTTTGCTGGGGCTGCAGAAGTGTTGGTGGTCATTGACATCCCCGGCTTGGGACTGGAGAATTAAGGTCTGGGTTTTATATTGCCATATAAGAGCAAAATATTCCAAATCCAGGCTGCCCTGGTCCCTTTACTATGCAGAAAGCAATCCTGGGCAGTGTGAAATGTTCCTGCGGGGAATAATTAAAAAGAACAACCAAGTCCAGATATCCCACAGCTTTATGGGACATAGAAGTGTCTTGCAATGCATTTCAGCAGACCAACTTGGTTCGCGTGAACTGAGTGGCACCCTGTTGGTGCCAGGAGAAAGGGAACGCTGGATCTCTGCCCCGATCATAAACCAATCTGTTTCCATCGAGGAGGAGGATGAAATTCCCCTGGCAAATGCACCTGGACTTATAAAGAAACAAATCCTGGCTGCTTCTGAAATGGTTCATTTTCCAGGCAAATAAAACCCACCTACGTAATACTGCATGGTTCTTCCTATCCCCTGAAAAGTTCAGAGGAGGTCTGCCCTGTATCCCACCCAGGGATATGCAGTCATTAGAGGCAGGTGAGGCAGACCCCCCCCCTCCAGCGTGGCCATGTTCTGAAAGCCGGAGAGGTCGCGCGCAGCCTCTTTGGCCCTCAGAACACGTCCAGACCTCAGGAAGGGTTGCATCCTGGGGTGAGCCAGAAGTGACGTCACTTCCAGCTCATGGGGTACCGTGACGTCATGTTCCTCACCAACGTAAGAAATCTTGGCACATCCCTGGTCCCACCACTGTCTGGCTGGTGAGCATATGGTACAGAATCTTTTTGGTCCTCAGCTCTCTACTGTCTTCCCTGTCTGGCCCCTTCCCCTCTTACCTAAATGACAAATCTCTTTCAAAAGGCTTTTTTTTTTTTGTGATGAGTGATTTGTCCTCATATTAATGCTGGATCCTGATCCTATTAAATGTTATTGATGACTTTTTAAAATGAGTTTTTCTAATGATTTGTGAGTCACGGCATGGGGGGGGGTGTTCCTCTGACTGAAAAGCAGATTAGAAATGCAGGTAATTAAACAGCCATGTTGTCGTTTTCAATATTTTTTATACCTTGTTTCTCCCTTCCCTGAATGGTGTGCTCCCTGGGGCATTTGATGGGCCGCTGTGAGATACAGGAAGCTAGACTAGATGGGCCTATGGCCTGATCCAGTGGGGCTGTTCTTATGTTCTTAACTACAATTCCCAAGAGGCCTTGCAGGTCTCTTGTTATCTGGTGTGCTCCCTGGGGCATTTGGTGGGCCGCTGTAAGATACAGGAAGCTGGACTAGATGGGCCTATGGCCTGATCCAGTGGGGCTCTTCTTATGTTCTTATGCTCCCTGGGGCATTTGGTGGGCCGCTGTGAGATACAGGAAGCTGGACTAGATGGGCCTGTGGCCTGATCCAGTGGGGCTGTTCTTATGTTCTTAACTACAATTCCCAGGAGGCCTTGCAGGTCTCTTGTTATCTGGTGTGCTCCCTGGGGCATTTGGTGGGCCGCTGTGAGATACAGGAAGCTGGACTAGATGGGCCTGTGGCCTGATCCAGTGGGGCTGTTCTTATGTTCTTAACTACAATTCCCAGGAGGCCTTGCAGGTCTCTTGTTATCTGTTGTGCTCCCTGGGGCATTTGGTGGGCTGCTGTGAGATACAGGAAGCTGGACTAGATGGGCCTGTGGCCTGATCCAGTGGGGCTGTTCTTATGTTCTTATGCTCCCTGGGGCATTTGGTGGGCCGCTGTGAGATCCAGGAAGCTGGACTAGATGGGCCTATGGCCTGATCCAGTGGGGCTGTTCTTATGTTCTTAACTACAATTCCCAGGAAGCCTTGCAGGTCTCTTGTTATCAGGTGTGCTCCCTGGGGCATTTGGTGGGCCGCTGTGAGATACAGGAAGCTGGACTAGATGGGCCTATGGCCTGATCCAGTGGGGCTGTTCTTATGTTCTTAACTACAATTCCCAGGAAGCCTTGCAGGTCTCTTGTTATCTGGTGTGCTCCCTAGGGCATTTGGTGGGCCGCTGTGAGATCCAGGAAGCTGGACTAGATGGGCCTATGGCCTGATCCAGTGGGGCTGTTCTTATGTTCTTAACTACAATTCCCAGAATGCCTTGCAGGTCTCTTGTTATCTGGTGTGCTCCCTAGGGCATTTGGTGGGCCGCTGTGAGATCCAGGAAGCTGGACTAGATGGGCCTATGGCCTGATCCAGTGGGGCTGTTCTTATGTTCTTAACTACAATTCCCAGAATGCCCTGCAGGTCTCTTGTTATCTGGTGTGCTCCCTAGGGCATTTGGTGGGCCGCTGTGAGATACAGGAAGCTGGACTAGATGGGCCTATGGCCTGATCCAGTGGGGCTGTTCTTATGTTCTTAACTACAATTCCCAGGAAGCCTTGCAGGTCTCTTGTTATCAGGTGTGCTCCCTGGGGCATTTGGTGGGCCGCTGTGAGATCCAGGAAGCTGGACTAGATGGGCCTATGGCCTGATCCAGTGGGGCTATTCTTATGTTCTTAACTACAATTCCCAGGAAGCCTTGCAGGTCTCTTGTTATCAGGTGTGCTCCCTAGGGCATTTGGTGGGCCGCTGTGAGATACAGGAAGCTGGACTAGATGGGCCTATGGCCTGATCCAGTGGGGCTGTTCTTATGTTCTTAACTACAATTCCCAGGAAGCCTTGCAGGTCTCTTGTTATCAGGTGTGCTCCCTGGGGCATTTGGTGGGCCGCTGTGAGATCCAGGAAGCTGGACTAGATGGGCCTATGGCCTGATCCAGTGGGGCTGTTCTTATGTTCTTAACTACAATTCCCAGGAAGCCTTGCAGGTCTCTTGTTATCAGGTGTGCTCCCTGGGGCATTTGGTGGGTCGCTGTGAGATACAGGAAGCTGGACTAGATGGGCCTATGGCCTGATCCAGTGGGGCTGTTCTTATGTTCTTAACTACAATTCCCAGGAGGCCTTGCAGGTCTCTTGTTATCTGTTGTGCTCCCTGGGGCATTTGGTGGGCTGCTGTGAGATACAGGAAGCTGGACTAGATGGGCCTGTGGCCTGATCCAGTGGGGCTGTTCTTATGTTCTTATGCTCCCTGGGGCATTTGGTGGGCCGCTGTGAGATACAGGAAGCTGGACTAGATGGGCCTGTGGCCTGATCCAGTGGGGCTGTTCTTATGTTCTTAACTACAATTCCCAGGAGGCCTTGCAGGTCTCTTGTTATCTGGTGTGCTCCCTGGGGCATTTGGTGGGCCGCTGTGAGATCCAGGAAGCTGGACTAGATGGGCCTATGGCCTGATCCAGTGGGGCTGTTCTTATGTTCTTAACTACAATTCCCAGGAAGCCTTGCAGGTCTCTTGTTATCAGGTGTGCTCCCTGGGGCATTTGGTGGGCCGCTGTGAGATACAGGAAGCTGGACTAGATGGGCCTATGGCCTGATCCAGTGGGGCTGTTCTTATGTTCTTAACTACAATTCCAAGGAAGCCTTGCAGGTCTCTTGTTATCTGGTGTGCTCCCTAGGGCATTTGGTGGGCCGCTGTGAGATACAGGAAGCTGGACTAGATGGGCCTATGGCCTGATCCAGTGGGGCTGTTCTTATGTTCTTAACTACAATTCCCAGAATGCCTTGCAGGTCTCTTGTTATCTGGTGTGCTCCCTAGGGCATTTGGTGGGCCGCTGTGAGATCCAGGAAGCTGGACTAGATGGGCCTATGGCCTGATCCAGTGGGGCTGTTCTTATGTTCTTAACTACAATTCCCAGAATGCCCTGCAGGTCTCTTGTTATCTGGTGTGCTCCCTAGGGCATTTGGTGGGCCGCTGTGAGATACAGGAAGCTGGACTAGATGGGCCTATGGCCTGATCCAGTGGGGCTGTTCTTATGTTCTTAACTACAATTCCCAGGAGGCCTTGCAGGTCTCTTGTTATCTGGTGTGCTCCCTGGGGCATTTGGTGGGCCGCTGTGAGATACAGGAAGCTGGACTAGATGGGCCTGTGGCCTGATCCAGTGGGGCTGTTCTTATGTTCTTAACTACAATTCCCAGGAGGCCTTGCAGGTCTCTTGTTATCTGTTGTGCTCCCTGGGGCATTTGGTGGGCTGCTGTGAGATACAGGAAGCTGGACTAGATGGGCCTGTGGCCTGATCCAGTGGGGCTGTTCTTATGTTCTTATGCTCCCTGGGGCATTTGGTGGGCCGCTGTGAGATACAGGAAGCTGGACTAGATGGGCCTGTGGCCTGATCCAGTGGGGCTGTTCTTATGTTCTTAACTACAATTCCCAGGAGGCCTTGCAGGTCTCTTGTTATCTGGTGTGCTCCCTGGGGCATTTGGTGGGCCGCTGTGAGATCCAGGAAGCTGGACTAGATGGGCCTATGGCCTGATCCAGTGGGGCTGTTCTTATGTTCTTAACTACAATTCCCAGGAAGCCTTGCAGGTCTCTTGTTATCAGGTGTGCTCCCTGGGGCATTTGGTGGGCCGCTGTGAGATACAGGAAGCTGGACTAGATGGGCCTATGGCCTGATCCAGTGGGGCTGTTCTTATGTTCTTAACTACAATTCCCAGGAAGCCTTGCAGGTCTCTTGTTATCAGGTGTGCTCCCTAGGGCATTTGGTGGGCCGCTGTGAGATACAGGAAGCTGGACTAGATGGGCCTATGGCCTGATCCAGTGGGGCTGTTCTTATGTTCTTAACTACAATTCCCAGGAAGCCTTGCAGGTCTCTTGTTATCAGGTGTGCTCCCTGGGGCATTTGGTGGGCCGCTGTGAGATCCAGGAAGCTGGACTAGATGGGCCTATGGCCTGATCCAGTGGGGCTGTTCTTATGTTCTTAACTACAATTCCCAGGAAGCCTTGCAGGTCTCTTGTTATCAGGTGTGCTCCCTGGGGCATTTGGTGGGTCGCTGTGAGATACAGGAAGCTGGACTAGATGGGCCTATGGCCTGATCCAGTGGGGCTGTTCTTATGTTCTTAACTACAATTCCCAGGAGGCCTTGCAGGTCTCTTGTTATCTGTTGTGCTCCCTGGGGCATTTGGTGGGCTGCTGTGAGATACAGGAAGCTGGACTAGATGGGCCTGTGGCCTGATCCAGTGGGGCTCTTCTTATGTTCTTATGCTCCCTGGGGCATTTGGTGGGCCGCTGTGAGATACAGGAAGCTGGACTAGATGGGCCTATGGCCTGATCCAGTGGGGCTGTTCTTATGTTCTTAACTACAATTCCCAGGAAGCCTTGCAGGTCTCTTGTTATCAGGTGTGCTCCCTGGGGCATTTGGTGGGCCGCTGTGAGATCCAGGAAGCTGGACTAGATGGGCCTATGGCCTGATCCAGTGGGGCTGTTCTTATGTTCTTAACTACAATTCCCAGGAAGCCTTGCAGGTCTCTTGTTATCAGGTGTGCTCCCTGGGGCATTTGGTGGGTCGCTGTGAGATACAGGAAGCTGGACTAGATGGGCCTATGGCCTGATCCAGTGGGGCTGTTCTTATGTTCTTAACTACAATTCCCAGGAAGCCTTGCAGGTCTCTTGTTATCAGGTGTGCTCCCTGGGGCATTTGGTGGGCCGCTGTGAGATACAGGAAGCTGGACTAGATGGGCCTATGGCCTGATCCAGTGGGGCTGTTCTTATGTTCTTATGAGCTGAATGAGGGTGGATCAGACCAAAGGCCTATTAAGGCCAGACTCCTGTTTCCACCACAGTCCCATTGGATATATCTGGGAAGGTCATGTGCTGGACATGAAGGCTCCCTGTTTGTCTCTGACATTTGCTCATCAGAGGTAGACTGTATCCGAGCATGGAGGCTCTATTTACCTCCAGGTGCAATTTTTTGTGAAGAAAAATCCATTTCGGGTTACAAGCCATGATGTGTATGTGCAGCCTCCTGATTTTAGAAATGGGCTATGCCAGATGCAAGGGAGGGCACCAGGATGCAGGTCTCTTGTTATCTGGTGTGCTCCCTGGGGCATTTGGTGGGCCGCTGTGAGATACAGGAAGCTGGACTAGATGGCCTATGGCCTGATCCAGCGGGGCTGTTCTTATGTTCTTATGAATTCTCAAATCCAGTATCATTCATCATTGAGATCCCTGGAGAAGGAACCGATTGAGGAGAGCTCAGTGGGGGAAATGGCAGCACCATGGCGAGCACTAAAATTGCGCCCCTGTCCAAACAGAGAAGGGGAGAGAGATCATGGGGTTGGAAGCCAGCCCTGTACATCCCACCAAATTAGCTTATTCAACAGGCTACACAGAGAAGGGGAGATAATGGGGTGGAAAGCCAGCCCTATCCATCCCACCGAGTGAATTTATTCAGTGGGCACATCGGCAGGTATATGAAATCACCTTGAATTTTTTTTCTGCTGACATTCACCTCTTTTTGGAGGTTCCCTGAAATTTTCCCTGAAAAATGCACCATCAGTAGCATAAATCTGGGCCCAGCACCCCTTCAAGTGGCACCCAGGGCAATGTCCCCACTTACCACACTCTAGCTAGGCCAATGAGAGTGTGCACATTTCACTATCAACCAGATTATCTACAGTTGGGCAATTTGCTTGAGAATCTCTCCTTTCCTCAACCTCCCAAACAAGCTGATGGAGTTCTAGACAACCCGGGGGTGTCGCAGCTCTGGCTTCGACTGAGAGAGGCAGACACACAAGTGAGAGATGGGTTCCAACTTGGCCGGGGACGCTTTCTGGATGTTCTTGGAACGGACTGTGACTTTGGATGCAGTGTCCTCAGATGAACAGCCTTGATAGTCTGGGAATTATCAAAAACTTTCAATAGGCTCAAAAGTGGAGGTACTGCAATATTCTCCATTGTGATTGTTGAACCTCTTTTTCTCCTGGTTGTTGAGAGGGGTCAATATTTTTATTTAACTATGACGCCTTTAAAAGGGGATTGGACAAGTTTCTGGAGGAAAAATCCATTACGGGGTACAAGCCATGATGTGCATGTGCAACCTCCTGATTTTAGAAATGGGCTATGTCAGAAGGCCAGATGCAAGGAAGGGCACCAGCATGAGGTCTCTTGTTATCAGGTGTGCTCCCTGGGGCATTTGGTGGGCCACTGTGAGATACAGGAAGCTGGACTAGATGGGCCTATGGCCTGATCCAGTGGGACTGTTCTTATGTTCTTATGAGAGGGTGATGTTTTCAGATTGCAAGTTTAAGCCGTGCTGAAACGGCAAGTCCTTTTCTCCTCTAGCACAGGTATCAACTCTTTAATTAGTTAAGGAACCCGTAGCAAATCTCCTCCTCTGGAGCCATCACAGGACTCAAAGAACTGCCTTGAGACTCACCCCCAAGCACTGGCAAAGTCCTCTCTGTGTCTGGAAGGCGGGTGTAATTGGATTGTTGAGTCTGCTCCCATTCACATCATGTCACATTAATGGCACTCAGGCTAAGAAAGGTCATCCAATTGCCGTTTTGTTCTTCCCCCAGCTGCAGTTTACAGGCCTGTGTGGACGTTAACGCCGGAGTGAGAAAATACTTCTGCTGTGGAAGGGCTCCAAGAAGATAAGGAGGTGAGGAGAGGTCATTTGGTAACTGGTGAGGCTGAACAGTTCGAGGGAAGAGAGCTGTGAAGTGTATATTTGGGGTGAGAGGAAGGATGCTTTGAGTGTCAGAGCGGGGAGGTGAAGTAGCCTTCGGAGTGTGGAGCAGTGGCGGGGAGTTGTGAAGGTAACAATTGAAGGGAGGAGTTGAACCTATAGACATGGTGGTGGGAAGACTGGGTGAACATCATTCCCTCCACAATAAAAAGCCCTGTGATGATGGGTTGTTCCATCTCAAGCAGTGGTGTTGCTAGGAGGGAGTGGGCCACACTGAGTGACACCCTTGGGGGTGGACACCAACTGCATTGAAGCTGTGCATACGATATTGTAATTTATTCTGTATGGTCTGGTACAAGAGGAGGTCCGCCATGGGGGTGATGCAATTAGTTCTTGCACCAGATGATGCAAACCCTATTGATGCCTCTGATCCCAAGTGAACAGGTCTGTCCCTGACTCTCAACCCCTCTACAAATATTATAGAAAACACCAGACTTTGGATGATAAGTGACCCTAGTTGGTTCAACCCAGAAGGCTGGACAGTGCTCAGCTTCCCAAACAAGAGGTGTTGGAGCTCTGGCTGCACACAGTTTCCTGGGAATAAGCCCCACTGAACACAGTGAGTAGACATGCATAGAATATAGACTGTTGTCTACTGTAGAATGAGCAGACCTTTGAATTACTGCCCTCTGAGATGGTGTTGAGGACAGCTGGTTGTTACTAAGGGATGCTTCCTGATGTTTTCAGACCTCCAGGTTTGTACTCTGGATTCTTCATCAAGTCAAGGTGATCTTTCATAGGTTCTTTGGAATATGTCACCTGTTTCCTGGTTGGAACAGAACCATCTCTGGTGAAAGCACTTTGATTTTGCCACAGCAAAATCTCCCGGTGGTGACATCTCCAGCTTTTTGGGGACCTCTGGGCAGGGCATTTGTAACTGTCTACCCCTAAAAAGCAGTGAGCCTTCTATTCTTGCATGAAGCTGCCCTGTTTGCTCAACATAAGAACATACGAACATAAGAATAGCCCCACTGGATCAGGCCATAGGCCCATCTAGTCCAGCTTCCTGTATCTCACAGCGGCCCACCAAATGCCCCAGGGAGCACACCTGATAACAAGAGACCTCATTCTGGTGCCCTCCCTTGCACCTGGCATTCTGACATAGCCCATTTCTAAAATCAGGAGGTTGTACATGCACATCATGGCTTGTAACCAGTAATGGATTTTTCCTCCAGAAACTTGTCCAATCCCCTTTTAAAGGTGTCCAGACCAGATGCCAGCACCACATCCTGTGGTAAGGAGTTCCACAGACCGACCACACACTGAGTAAAGAAATATTTTCTTTTGTCTGTTCTAACTCTCCCAACACTCAATTTTAGTGGATGTCCCCTGGTTCTGGTGTTATGTGAGAGTTTAAAGAGCATTTCTCTATCCACTCTGTCCATCCCCTGCATAATTTTGTATGTCTCAATCATGGAATCTTTAATCATCTTCTCCACTAGTCTTACAAGTTCTGGGGGATGATGGGTCAGAGATTGCACCAGGTCTTGCTTTTGGAGGGGCAAAACTTTGGGGTGTTAATAATAATAATAATAATAATAATAATAATAATAATAATAATAATAATACAGGTATTTATATACCGCTTTTCTTGGTCTTTATTCAAGACTTTATTCAAGGCGGTTTACATAGGCAGGCTTATTTAAATCCCCGTAGGGATTTTTACAATTGAAAGAAGGTTTCTAACTTTCAAGAACCACAACATTCAGATGTTTCGTTCTGATCTGGCCTCCATCCTGGCCTCCATCCTCCCACGCTCAGAGCAGATGGAATAGCTCGGCTTCAGCTTGTCAGCTGCTTCAAGGTCGCAGGTGCCGGTGGCCTCGAACCGGCGACCTTGTGGATGTTATCTTCAGGCAAATGGAGGCTCTACCCTCTAGACCAGACCTCCTGCCCTGGGTTCTTGGCAGTAGCTCCTTGACAGATAATGTGATCTCAGTCAAGCTCATCCTTAACGGACAGAACATGAAGAAGGTGACAAGGTGGAAAAGTGTACATTGGGAGGCAGGGCACCTTACTGGACAAGGAAGCAGAGGAGGTGGCAGGGGGCTTCCTAGTCTGGCGCAGTTCCTTCCCCTAGCACAGCCCTCGTCTGGTGACTTCCACAGAGGAAATGTGGATGTCATCCATGATCTGCAGTCTGGAGACGGTGGGGAGGTACTTCAGACGGTGCTTGTATTGAAGGACTTTGGTTTCATCCACAAACACATGGAAGAAATCTTGGTCAGAGTAGATTTCAACCTGAAAAGAGGGAGATGCTACCATAGAGCTGATTTGGGTGCCCAATCAATCAATCAATCAATCAATCAATCAATCAATCAATCAACATTCTGGATCCACCAAGCCAAATGAATGAGGAGATCTATTGTAGCTTAGCTATGCAAGAACTTGCACCATAGATCTGTATTTAGGCATCTATGCAGGTCCCATAAGAGTGGGATGCAAGAGGCAAATTGTTCCTGGGCCCAGGGTCCGTTCCTGTGATCTTGGGAGTCTACACCAGGGGTGTCCAAAGTTTTTGGCAGGAGGGCCACATCAGCTCACTGACAATATGTCCGGGGCCGGAGAAAAAAAAGAATTAATTTAAATTTAAAATTTGAATAAATTAACATAAGTTTACATAAATGAATATATTAAAGATGAACTTATATGAATGAATGAAGGTCTTGCAATACCTCAAGGCCTATAAAAGACCTTGCACAAAGTAAGGCTGGCCTTTCCTTTGCTGCTGCTACTGCATCACAGATGTGAAACAGCAAGCAGTGGAGGTAGCCCTCATCCCACAGGTCACGCAAGAGGTCAAACAGTTGCCCTCATGCTGAGATCAGTTGCGTCGGGCCAGAGCGGGCTCCAATAAATCTCCAGAGGGCCAGAGGCTCATTGAAGACTGGGAGCTCCCTGAGGGCCGCATTGAGAGGCCTTGAGTGCCGCAAGTGGCCCCAGGGCCGGGGTTTGGGCACCCCTGGTCTACACCATTGCCAAAAGTCTCAGAGCTGTTGCCCCTTGGGTCTGCTGGTCTTTGCATGATTTGGCCTGCACAAAACCTCCAAAATGTGTGCAGGAAGAAGATGGGAGGCTGTCATTACCTGGAAAGGCTCCTTGGCTTCCAAAGGGACGGTCTCGGTCACTTCTTCCTGGCCCCAGTGGTTGGAGAGGAAAGAGTTGCATACGATCACGGAGTCTGCGAGGCGAGGGTTAAAGTGGAAAGCAATCTGTTCTCCAGACTCATCCAGGAAATTTATTTCAAATCTGCAAGAGATTTGGGGGGGGGGGGGAATAGCCATCAGCATCCCTAAAGCAAAGCAGAATTGGGCTCTTGGTAATGGCTGCAGCGGGTGGCCCTTACGTATTAGTGCTGGAGCCTGTTTCACCTTTCACGATCACACTCCAGCCGGGACACAGCCCCTTGGGGTAGGTGGCTTCAAACTGTGAGGAGAAAGAGGAAGAGTGAAGCACTTTCACTGATGTGATGAAGAGAGATCTGTCAGCCCTCCATTCTTCTAGAAGCAGTGGCTGAGGACGGAATTTCTCATGAGCCTTGGAGGAAGAGGAAGGTAAGAGCATGAGGTAGGCCTGTAGCCCAAAATGCTGTGGGCTATATCTACAGGGGTGCCGTAGGATTCCTTGGCACCCCCTCCTACCTGTTCCCCTGGGTGTGGCCATCTTGGATCTAGCAAAATCTTGTGAGATCCAAGATGATGGCACCCAAATCCCGCAAGATTTAGGTGCCGCCACCTTCTCACACGGTTTCGTGACATCCAAGATGGTGGCACCACCATCTTGGATCTCATGAGGTTTTGTGAGTTCCAAGATGGCAGTGTTTGGCTGAGCTGGGAAGAAGAGGCAGCATGGCCTTTCCCAGTTTGAAGAGACACTTGGCCAACAGTCTGAGGCAAAGAGGCAAAGAAGGAAGGCCCATAGCCAGGGAGACAGACCAGGGACAGTCTGCACTTGCTCCCGGTGTGGAAGGGATTGTTACTCCCGAATCGGCCTTTTCAGCCACACTAGACGCTGTTCCAGAACCACCTTTCAGAGCGCGATACCAGAGTCTTTCGAGACTAAAGGTTGCCAACAACATTTGGACATTGTTGTCATGGGTGTAAAGTATCTTGGCCAAAGGGGAGTAAAGTACCAATCCTCACCCTGTCCTGCTTTGGAGCAAGACAGGAAAGTGGAAGGAATTTCCTTGGCTGTACTGGTTGAACTACCGTGGCAAGTCACCTGCCTCTTTCCCAAGCTCTGGAGCAGAACTGGGTGGTGAGGGCCTTCTGGGCTGCAGTGCCTAAAGTGGCTTGTTGGAGTGGTGGACAACCCACTAAGCACCCCTGCCAACCTTTCCTACTCTGTAGCAGGAAGGAAGGGGTGACTTTGGGCGCAATCCTAACCCCTTCTGTCAGTGCTTTCCAGCACTGGCATAGCACTGCCAATGGGACGTGTGCTGCATCCTGCAGTTGGATGTCACTCACGGAGGCCTCCTCAAAGTCAGGGAATGTTTGTTCTCTTATCTTGGAGCTGCATTGCCCTTATGTCAGTGCTGGAAAGAGGTGACATAAGGGATTAGGATTGCGCCCTTCCTTAGCTAACAGTCAGCTGTGGTGCTAGAATCCCTTTGCCAAAAAAGCAAGGAGAAGGAGAGAGGCAGATGACTGTCATTTTGGCCTGGCAGTCAAGGTAACACCAAAATTGTGAGCCCTCCCTGTAGGGTGATTTGGTCTGTGGTCCTTTTCGGAACACGCAGCTGTCCTGGGTGCCGCACACCTGTTGCTGGCCGTGATGGCAACTACACAGCCTTTCTGATCTCTTGTTGCCCTCAGCCTTCTGCTTTGAGCCAGCCATTTGCTCCCTGCACCTTTGCTCGATAGTTGTGTTGATCTTCCAAAGCCCAACCTGGTATTGCTGGGCTGACGTCCAGCTGGAATGCGTGACCGTGAATCCGGCCCAGATCCAAATGTTGTGAATACATTTAATGAGAATGAAAGGTTCAGTGGAAGGAGAGGAAAGAACACAAAGTTCTCCTGTGAGAGCTCCGGCCTTTCATGAAAGAAGTGCAAGAAGGTGCACTTGACATTTCTCTCCTACTGCTCGAGGGTCTTATAAAGGAGATTTCTCTCTCTCTCATGATAATGCTGCTGGAACTTGAAATGCACGTAGCACCAGCTGTGCCAGGAAGGGCACAGTAACTTTTTGCTATCCCTTTTGTGTGCTATGTGCTGTGTGGGGGTGATTCTTGGAAGTAGACCTTCATAGCCCTTTGACACTCCCAATTAACTACATAGATCCTGTTTATGGACCTAAGGGATGAGCACACATTCCTAGAGGGAACAGCAAATGTCAGGGGAACATTTAAGTGAGGTAGGAAGGCATTCCCTCTCCATAAGGTTCAGAAACTGTGTGATTATTCCTTAGGGGCCCCTATATTTCTTGGCCAGCTCGGTGGATAGTTCAGACAACCAACCAGCCATAGTTAGTTGGGAACATGAACATAACGGACATAATAAACATTAACCATAATTGACCAGTTAATTGACTGGTTGATGCCCAGTACTGTGGGTGTGTTTGGAAGGCACTCCAGGACCCCCCACGGATACCAAATTCTGTAGATAATGAAATCAACGGGGGGGGAGGGGCGCTGCTGGCAAACAGGAAGCATCTTTCGAAAGTGTCCAGGAGGCCTTCTGAGGAGCAGGAAGGTCGTGCATTACCTTCTCCCACCTCAGAAGACCTCCTGGATGTGACTTCACATCCAGAAGGTCTCTGAGGCCATCCAGCCATGAGCTTGGTATTTGTGGATATTCAAATCTGTGGGTGCCAAGCCCATGGATAAGGAAGGTCCATGGATGGTTCAGGGGTGGCCAAAATTTGACTCGTGAACCACATGAGGCTCTTCAACATATATTGTGCGGCTCATGAAAATATGTTGGTTGAGCTCCTTCTTGTATCACAAAGGTAAAGAAAATGATTTTCAAGCTTTATAGTATAAACCGAAAGTCCACTGGATTTTAAAAGTAAGTTTGATGTTCATGGTGAGTAAATATATTTAAGAATTCAAATGCTTCTTAAATATGGCAGCTCTCAAACATCTCTCTTGTGGCTCTCAAACATCTGGGGTTAACATTATGGGTTAACAGGAGAGGAAACTGAACGCTTTCCACATGCGCTGCCTCCGACGCATCCTCGGCATCACCTGGCAGGACAAAGTTCCTAACAACACAGTCCTGGAACGAGCTGGAATCCCTAGCATGTATGCACTGATGAAACAGAGACGCCTGCATTGGCTCGGTCATGTCATGAGAATGGATGATGGCCGGATCCCAAAGGATCTCCTCTATGGAGAACTCGGGCAAGGAAAGTGCCCTACAGGTAGACCACAGCTGCGATACAAGGACATCTGCAAGAGGGATCTGAAGGCCTTAGAAGTGGACCTCAACAAGTGGAAAACCCTGGCCTCTGAGCGGCCTGCTCGGAGGCAGGCTGTACAGCATGGCCTTTCCCAGTGAAGAGACACTTGGCCAACAGACTGAGGCTAAGAGGCAAAGAAGGAAGGCCCATAGCCAGGGAGACAGACCAGGGACAGACTGCACTTGCTCCCAGTGTGGAAGGGATTGTCACTCCTGAATTGGCCTTTTCAGCCACACTTGACACTGTTCCAGAACCACCACTCAGAGCGCGATACCAGAGTCCTTCGAGACTGAAGGTTGCCAGCAACAACATTACGGGACTCTGATGTTAAGCAAGTTTGGCCAGCCCTGGCATAGACTGGCCAGAGTGAGTACTGCCATCTTCCTTCCATCAAAGAATGATCAACAATGGCCTATTCTCCTCCCAGCGGGTGAGGAGCGCAGCATCCTGTCCATCCTAGAGACACAGCTCATTAAACACCTCTTTGCTTTTCCTCGACACCAAGGCGATAAGACTCACACGGCTTCTACTCACACTGCTGCCTTAAAACAAGTTGGATCAACAGTGTCAAATGGGAAGAAAAAGCTCCTGGTGTTGGCACACGGCTGTCTCAGGCAGACATCCCATTTGGGGTTTGTTCAACACAAACTTCAAACGAGTGCTTTGTGTTCCTTATGTGCTAATGTACCTTCTTGATTGGCTGGGGGATGCAAGCCTAGTGATCCTCTTTAGTGCCTCAACCAAAAAATCTATTTCAAAAGTTCAATAATCTCTGTTTGTCATATTGAAAGGATCACATCCTGGGGCTCTTTTTCGTGCCCTGCCACCTGTCCTCCAAATCCCTTGAGAGATGTCTTCATACAGCTAATTCACCTTACCTTTTTACATAAGAACATAAGAACAGCCCCACTGGATCAGGCCATAGGCCCATCTAGTCCAGCTTCCTGTATCTCACAGTGGCCCACCAAATGCCCCAGGGAGCACATCAGATAACAAGAGCCCTGCATCCTGGTGCCCTCTCTTGTATCTGGCATTCTGATATAACCCATTTCTAAAATCAGGAGGTTGCGCATACACATCATGGCTTGTACCCCGTAATGGATTTTTCCTCAAGAAACTTGTCCAATCCCCTTTTAAAGGCGTCCAGGCCAGATGCCATCACCACATCCTGTGGTGTTCCACAGACCAACCACACGCTGAGTAAAGAAATATTTTCTTTTGTCTGTCCTAACCCTCCCAACACTCAATTTGAGTGGATGTCCCCTGGTTCTGGTGTTATGTGAGAGTGTAAAGAGCATCTCCCTATCCACTCTGTCCATCCCCTGCATAATTTTGTATGTCTCAATCATGTCCCCCCTCAGGCGTCTCTTTTCTAGGCTGAACTTTTTAACTCTGGTACCTGCCCTGTGACCACAGGAAAGCTTAGCCACCAACTCCTTTTGGAGTTGCTGAGCAGAAAGAGATATAAATGACTGGCTTTGTAGCTGAGTAAGGATTTGAACCTGGTTTTTCCAGGTTTAAGTCCAGCTCCCAAACCACTACACCATCCTGGCTCTCATTCAGATGGTTGCTTCATTTCAATTTTGATTTGTTCTTTTAATTACCACTCATTGATTTCCATGGATGAAGCTCACTGTATTTAATTAAATGATTTATATCCTGCCTTTCCTCAAGAATTAAAATGCCCAGGGTAGCTCACAATATAATATAATATAATATAATATAATATAATATAATATAATATAATATAAAAATACAAAAGCATAGCTTTAAAAAAATGCAGCACACAAAAAATAAGATTAGATTGGATGAAAATTATAGGAACAGCACCAGAACCAAAGGACACCCGCTAAAATTGAGTGTTGGGAGAGTTAAGATAAACAAAAAATTTCTTTACCCAACCTGTGATTAGTCTGTGAAACTCCTTGCCACAGGATGTGATGATGGCATCTGGCCTGGATGCCTTTAAAAGGGGATTGGACAAATTTCGGAAAAGTCCATCACTGGTTACAAGCTGTGATGGATATGTGCAAGCTCCTGATTTTAGAAGCAGGCTGTCTCTGAATGTCAGATGCAAGGGAGTGGCAACAGGATGTTGTTGTCTTGTTGTCTTTTGTGCTCCCCGAGGCATCTGGTGGGCCACTGTGAGATCCAGGAACCTGAAGGGCCTTGGCCTGATCTAGTGGGGCTCTTCTTATGTATCATAGAATACACACAGCATTGCATATTAGGTGGCTTCTTCTGTCCTTAATCCTGGCTTTTTGAAGCATACGTAGTTTATCATGTATTTGCTGGGGAGGGGGAGAAGTTGCAGATGTTCTCAGGTTCAAGCCCTGGCATCTCCAGAGAGGACCCCTGTTGAAATCTGGCCAGTCCATGAATCGATCACTAGGAGAATGTGGCAACCATCTGGGAATGACACAACGTCCATGCCCAAGACTTAACAAACCTGAATGGCTGTTCTTATTCCTTTCTCTCTGCCAGTTAGATTTGTACTTCCCAAAGCCCACATTGTGCCCGCTGTGCAGGAATGAAAGACACACCACCCAAAAAGAGCTGATTGCCTTACCCGAAGCACCATTTCTCCTGCTCAATCGTCTTTTCGCTGCCAGACACATCAGGAGAGAGGCACAGCCCAAAGGGCTATTATATGGGATACATGAAATCACATGTTTGTGCTGGGGAGCTTATCAGAGAGAGAGAGAGAGAGAGAGAGAGAGAGAGAGAGAGTTTGTACTGCAAAGGATGATCAGTGGACAACAATGAGGTAGTTAAGCTGCTGAAAAATCTCACTGCCAGCAGATTTGATGTGTTCATTTGTTGGCCCCAGATGGTTTACAGGTTTCCATTGTCCCCAGAAAACTCTTTACACTCTCTGAATTGATGCTGTGATGGAACCATTCCTGGCCCCAAACAGCCCTTGGAGCAGAGAGCTCATGGTTAGAAAAGAAGGGAGCTTAATTTCTGGGAGGGGGTTGATCATTTCTTGGCTCCAAGTCTCTGTTTGGTAAGGAAGGTGGATCAAGGAAGGAAAGCCCTGCTTTGTCAAATTCAGAGGTAGACTGCTCCTGGACATGGGAGCTCAATTTGGATAATTTCAACCACAAGTTTTAGCTACTAAGTCCACACTTCTAGAGGAAGGGATGACAATCAGTGGAAATCATTTAACAAAGTTTCCTCTTGCAATGCATTTCTGACTTCAGACAAACCCACAGAGCGATGACACAAGCACACGCTGCCATTAAGTGTTCCCAGGGGGTGCCTTATGTTTTGCATATCAAGGGGGGATGTTTGTTTTCCTTTTGTTTTTGTCATCTAGAGAATCAGCTGATGCTGCCTCTGTGGAACTGTTTTCTCAGCTAGTAGCTCTCTCCATGCCTTCCATAGCACAGAATTTGACAAAGCAGGGCTGGTCCATGAAAGATCAGGACTTAACATTCACCTGCTCTCAGCACATTCTGTGGCTATCTATGGAGATTCTTATGGGTGGGGGAGGAAGTTGGAGAGCTATTCTCCATGATAGGAGGATATTTATTTATTTCTTACATTTTTATGCCACCCTTCCTCCAAAGAACTCAGGGAGGTGTACATAGTTCCTCCCCTCCTTTTGTCCTCACAACAACCCTGTGAGGTATGTGAGACAGAGAGAGAGAGAGAGTGACTGGTCCAAGGTCACCCAGAAAGCTTCATGGCTGAGCGGGGATTTGAACCTGGATCTTCCAGGTCCAACTGCAGAACCACTACTACACCATCCTTGCTCTCCAGTAACCAAATAACCAAACACCTCTTTCAAAAGCTATAAGCAAGTCTTTAGTTTGACTACCTGATGTCATTGGGAAAAATGATGTTGTTAAATTCTGGCTATTACAGGTTGTATCAGGAACTTGGAGAAATTGGGATCAGGAATTTGGGGGAACTGGGTTCCTGGCCTGGAGAGCTACCTGGGAGGCAGCCCCCCCCCCAAAATGGCACCCCAATTTCAGAGTGTTGTTAGGAGATCAGATCATGGAGCCAACTCTGCAACTAACTTACTGCTGGTGGATTGCCACCAGATCACAGCCGCAGTCTCTGGGCCTCAGTTCTCCGTCCATGAAATGGGGATGAGGAGTTGACAGTTTGGGAAGCACTTTGCACAGCTGTGCACTGCAGTGGTGAAAACACTGTGCAGTGAGCCAGGAAGTCATCTGTGCAAAGCTCAGCTTAACCTTGGTCTGTGGTAACCCACTTTCTTCTCCGCCTCAGTCCCCCAGTCTGCAAAGTGGGCCCGCGCTACAGGGTTGTTGTAAGGATTTCTGCCATGATGCGTGTGACAAGCTCCTTCTCTCAAATGCTTTTTAAATAAATAATCATGATTGTATAATGTTGTTACATCTTTTGTGAAAAAGGCATTGGTGAAGGAAATAAAATGAGTTGGAGTCGCAGTACCAGTTCTGGAGGACAGGTGGAGCCATTGGGCAGCTTAAGAGAGACTGTCTCTATGAGTGGCTCCAGCATCTCCTTACACAGCTTGCTTGTCCATATATATAATTCTTGGCCTCTGCTCCATCAAGCCTGGATAGACATTATCCATGGGGAAGTGAGAGGGAACTTGGGGCCAGTCCAGAAGCACAGTCTTGGACATCATGTGCTAGGAACAGCTTTGGAAAGTCCACCACACCTCAATTAACTTTCTCTCGCTTTTTGTTTGGTGTTGGCTGATATATATCCAGTTATCCCCCCCCCCCCACCCAGTGCAACTCTTATGATTTCCTCCTAGGTTTCTCTCACTCTGTTTCAGCCTGTTAGCATGGACTGTCCTTTGTTGCCTGGGCTCCAACACAGCTACAAGTTGCTGCGTTGACCCAGTGGCGTAGCGAGAGGGGGTGCAAAGCACTCCGTTTTTTCAGGGAGCCAGTGTTCAAGCGGTCCCTCCCCCTTGGAGCTGTTCCAAGAGGTAAGAGGAAAATGGAGGCATTCGCTCCAAGGGACCGCTTTTACGCTGCCATGAGGCTCCCTGCAAAACTGAGTGCTTTGCACCCCCTCTAGCTATGCCACTGGTGTGACCACTTTTGAGGATGGGCAGGACTCAATGCCCTCAGTTCCAATGCTAACAAGTGCTGCCATATCCAGGTCACCTGGCCTGCGCTGTATCTAGCACAGCTGGGAGCCTCATTTAGCTAATAGTCATTGATATATCTCTCCTACGCAGATTTATCTGTTTTAAATCTATCTAAGCTTGCTGGCTCCTTTTGCAGGTAAGAAAGTCACTTGAAGGAAGCATGTTTCTTGCCCCCCTCCAATAGAAAGGTCCACAGAGAGGAGTTGAACCCTTCGTCTCTCTTGCTGCTGCAATCAGCCTTCCAGCTGAGCACCGCGCCAGCCTGCAATTCTCTCCCACGAAAACTTCAAGCCAGGAGATCAATCTTGGATTTCCCACGCATCATATTGAGCCCCATATCTCCTCAGTAGTCTGTGGACTCTGTCCCAGTCCATGTGCCCTTCAAATCTCGGCATCGTATTTACACTCCCACCCTTTCACTCACCAAAGACAGATATCACCAAGATAAGCAGCGCAAGGGAAGAGACCAGGTGGGCAAACAAAGGTGCACCTGTCAACTCAGGTCTCTGTTTGGAAAAGTTGCACTGCTGGGATCCACAGTGCTGGCTGTGCTTGCACAGACCAGGTGATATCGGCCATCCCTCCAGCCGGCAGGATCTTTTCCCTAACAACGTCAAGCCAGGGCAATGGATGGGAAAAGCCTGGTTTCCCAGACTTTATCGGTGACATTGGGGTTTGGGGCCTATGGTTACGCCCTCGCCATAATTATGTTCCAGAGACCACACTCCAAACCGGAGAGGACTGACTCATCTCTGGGGTTTGGACTGTGTCAGTCTTTCCAGGCTTTGCACTGTCATTAAAAGAGGGTCTCGTAATCTTGTAGATTAAGTGTTGGCTTGCAAAGGATTCTTTGTTGCCAAAATTCACAAAGCTTGATGCTCCTCCAAGTCAGTGTAGAATATTCTGCCTGAGGATACATCCAAGGCGTCCTGCTGGAAGTATTTGATCTCTGATTACAGGCCCATAGCCAGGATTCTAGAGGTGGGGGGGGCGACCCTTTTTTCAAGGGTGATGTCAGGTATCTATACTGGTGGACAAAATGAAAGGAAAAGTCTGGAGAAACAACAAATACCCGTAACTCCCCCAAATTTCATTAAGAAAAAATAATTTGGTGTTTTTTTAAAAAAAGGTGAATTCATTATCTGTAAAGCCATGTAACAATAACTGGCATAGATTAAACACATCTCTTCATGCCATGGAAAATGTATTGCCTATATAGAAATAACATGCAACATAGCCTTTCATTTACACACCAGTGCAATACACAGGCCTGCAACCCTGCAAAAGTAAAACATATCACTGGGATGCAGGTAGTATTTGTATTGAAAGTGCCTATTTAACACCTATTTAACACCTATCCAGTGCCTATCTAGCATCTATCTAGTACCTATCTAACAACTATATAGCACCTATCTAACACCTATGTAATGCCTATCTAGTGCCTATGCAACACCTACCTAGCACCTATATAGAGCCTATCTAACGCCTATCTAGCACCTATATAGCACCTATCTAACACCTATATAATGCCTATCTAGCGTCTATCTAACACCTAACACCTACATAGCACCTTTCTAACACCTATGTAATGCCTATCCAGTGCCTATGCAACATCCACCTAGCCCTTATATAGTGCGTAACACCTATATAATGCCTATAAAGCACCTATCTAACACCTATATAGTGCCTATCTAGCACCTACATAGCGCCTATCTAGCGCCTATCTAGCACCTACATAGTGCCTATTTTGCGCCTACATAGCGTCTATCTAACACCTACTTAGCGCCTATCTAGCACCTACATAGCATCTATCTAGCAACTACATAGCGCCTATCTAGCACCTATCTAACACCTACATAGCGCCTATCTAACACCTACATAGCGCCTATCTAGTGCCTACATAGCGCGTATCTAACACCTACTTAGTGCCTATCTAGCGCCTACTTAGCGCCTATCTAGCACCTACATAGTGCCTATCTAGCACCTACATAGCGCCTATCTAACACCTACTTAGTGCCTATCTAGCGCCTACATAGCGCCTATCTAGCGCCTACATAGCGCCTATCTAACACCTACATAGCGCCTATCTAGCGCCTACAAAGCACATATCTAGCGCCTACATAGCACCTATCTAGCGCCTACATAGCACCTATCTAGCAACTACATAGCGCCTATCTAAAACCTACTTAGCGCCTATCTAACACCTACTTAGCGCCTATCTAGCGCCTACACAGCGCCTACCTAACACCTACTTAGCACCTATCTAACACCTACATAGCGCCTACATAGCGCCTATCTAACACCTACTTAGCGCCTATCTAACACCTACATAGCTCCTATCTAGCGCCTACTTAGCGCCTATCTAACACCTACTTAGCGCCTACATAGCGCCTATCTAGCACCTATCTAACGCCTACATAGTGCCTTTCTAGCGCCTTCATAGCACCTATCTAGCAACTACATAGCGCCTATATAGCGCCTATATAGCGCCTTTCTAATGCCTACTTAGTGCCTATCTAGCGCCTTCATAGCACCTATCTAACACCTACATAGCGCCTGTATAGCGCCTACATAGCGCCTATCTAGCACCTACTTAGCGCCTATCTAGAGCCTATCTAACGCCTACCTTGCGCCTTCATAGCACCTATCTAGCACCTATCTAACACCTACTTAGCCCCTATCTAGCACCTACATAGCACCTATCTAGCGCCAACATAGCGCCTATCTAGCGCCTACATGGCACCTATCTAGCAACTAGATAGCGCCTATCTAGCACCTAACTAACACCTACTTAGCTCCTATCTAGCACCTACATAAGAACATAAGAAGAGCCCAGCTGAATCAGGCCAAAGGCTTCCTATATGTCCTATAGTCCTTCCTATAGTCCAGCTTCCTATATGTCACAGTGGCCCACCAAATGCTTCAGGGAGCACAAAAGACAACAAGACACAACCTGCATCCTAGTGTCCTCTCCTGCATCTGGCATTGAGGTAGCCTACTTCTAAAATCAGGAGCTTGCACATACCTATCATGACTTGTAACCTGCGATGGACTTTCCTCCAGAAATTTGTCCAATCCCCTCTTAAAGGCATCTAAACAAGTTGCCATCACCACTTCCTGTGGCAAGCAGTTCCACATGCTAGGTAAAGAAATGTTTTCTTTTGTCCGTCCTAACTCTCCCAACACTCCATTTTAGTGGATGTCCCCTGTTCTGGTACTATCTGAGAGGGAAAAGAACGTCTCTCTAGCCATCCCTTGCATAATTTTATATGTCTCAATCATGTCCCCCCTCAGGCCTCGGTGGGTAGACCTGGGCTCCCACCTGGACTTGGAGCCCAGGTCTACCTGTTTGGTAGAAAAAAAATATATATATACTTATATGTATATAAGTACTATATATGTATATGTATATAAATATATATATGTACTTGTCGTAAGAGGCGACTAAACAGCCACCGGGTAGATGGGACTCGTCAGCCTAGGAAGGCAGCTCATCTAAGAGAAGGAAACTCTGACCTCAAACCTCCACTGCCTTGTGGCTACATCCAGTTCTGGAAAAGGCTTCAGGAGTCAACCTCAAGGCAAAATCAGGAGCCGGAGTCCCTTAGGCAGTTCATGGCTGAACACAGTCACGTTCTGGCAACTCCTGCGACGCCGCTGGAACCAACCGTATTGGCTTCTGCCTTTCCATTGGACCATTCCAGCGACGTGGAGAGGGGGGATTTGCTGCATGGGTAACAGCCTATCCTCCATACCTTCTTTACCCAGGCTTCGCGCACTGGAGAGGACACTCCAACTTCGCCATACGGCGTCGGCACAACACGGGAAGCAGCAGTTTACCGGTTATAAGTCTTTGCTCGATTGGCGTAGAGCATGACGCCAGGGGCTACTTCCGACGGTGGGAGAGATCATTGCATCTCATTGGGCAGCTACCGCCCGCCTTAAGCTGGGCAGTCCCCAGCCAGTAAGGTGTTGCCTCGCCACGGTCCGTTAACCTCATGGGGTGCGTGGGGTTTAGGGTGAAAACCGACAAGCGGATCGACAACTCTGCACCATGCAACAGAAAACAGAAAACTACTGCCCTAAAGCTGGGCACCTGGAACGTTAGGACAATGACACCTGGCTTCTCTGATGACCTGCAAGAAATAGACGACGCACGCAAAACAGCTGTCATCGACATGGAGCTGAGCAGACTGCAGATGGACATCGTCGCCCTTCAAGAGACTAGGCTGCCAGATTCCGGATCTGTCAAGGAGAGAAATTTCTCATTTTTCTGGCAGGGAAAACCACCAAACGAAACCAGGGAACATGGCGTTGGCTTTGCGGTCAGAAATACCCTGCTGAAATCCATCATCCCACCTACTGTGGGAAGTGAAAGAATTTTGTCCCTGCAGCTCCAGTCATCAGCAGGACCTATCACTCTCATCAGTGCTTATGCACCGACTCTGTCGTCTCCAGCAGAAGCCAAAGACAAATTCTATGATGACCTGGCCACCACTGTCAAGAAAATCCCTGTAAAAGAGCCATTGTTCATCCTCGGCAATTTCAATGCTAGAGTTGGTGCTGATAACAGTTCATGGCCCACTTGCTTAGGTCAGTTTGGCACTGGGAGGATGAACGAAAATGGCCAACGCCTGCTAGAGTTTTGCTGTCATCACGGTCTCTGTGTCAGCAACACGTTCTTCAACACAAAGCCCCAACATAGAGCCTCTTGGAGACATCCAAGATCAAAGCACTGGCACCAGCTCGACCTGATCCTCACCAGACGCTCCAGCCTTCCCAGCATCAAGATCACACGCAGTTATCATGGTGCTGCCTGCGACACTGACCACTCCCTGGTGTGCAGCAGAGTGAAACTGCAAACAAAGCGACTGTATCACACGAAAAAGGAAGGAAGACCTCGCATTGATACCAGCAAGACCCGGGATCAGAGAAAAGTGGAGGAATTTGCACAAGCGCTTGAGGAATCTCTTCCAGGCCCGGCCGACGCAAACGCATCCAACAGATGGGAACATTTCAAGAATACCGTTTACAACACCGCCTTGTCCATATTCGGCAAGAAGACCAACAAGGCGGCAGACTGGTTTGAAGCCCACTCTGAGGAGTTGACACCAGTCATTGAGGAAAAGAGGAGAGCTCAAGCAGCATACAAGGTCTGTCCCAGTGAGCGCAACCTGCAGGTCCTCCGAACTGCTCGCAGCAAAGTCCAACAGACTGCCAGGAGATGTGCTAACGACTACTGGCTCCAGCTCTGTTCCGAGATACAGATAGCAGCTGACACGGGCAACATCAAGGGGATGTATGATGGTATCAAGCAGGCCCTAGGTCCAACACAGAAGAAAATTGCCCCTCTGAAGTCTGCCACAGGCGAGGTCATCCAGGATCGGGCGCAGCAGATGGAACACTGGGTGCAGCACTACTCTGAGCTATATTCCAGAGAAAATGTAGTCACCGAAGAAGCACTGAACAACATTGAGTGCCTGCCTGTGCTGGAAGAGCTTGACAGTGAACCAACCCTAGAAGAACTTCACGTGGCCCTGGACTCCCTTGCCTTTGGCAAGGCACCTGGAAAAGACAGCATCCCTGCTGAAGTCCTAAAATGCTGCAAAGAGATCATCGTCACTGAGCTGCATGAAATCCTCTGTCTCTGCTGGAGAGAAGGTGGAGTACCTCAAGACATGAGGGATGCAAACATCATCACGCTGTACAAGAACAAAGGTGACAGGGGTGACTGCAACAACTACCGCGGCATCTCTCTCCTTAGCGTTGTAGGAAAGCTGTTTGCCCGAGTTGTACTAAAGAGGCTCCAGGTACTTGCAGAGAGCGTCTATCCAGAATCGCAGTGTGGATTCCGAGCCAACAGGTCCACCACTGATATGGTATTCTCCCTTAGACAACTGCAGGAGAAATGCAGGGAACAACGACAGCCACTCTTTATAGCCTTCATAGATCTCACAAAGGCTTTCGACCTGGTCAGCAGAGACGGCCTCTTCAAGATTCTCCCCAAGATTGGATGTCCACCCAGGCTCCTCAGCATCATCAGATCCTTCCACAAGGACATGAAGGGCACTGTTGTCTTCGATGGCTCCACATCAGACCCTTTTGACATCCGAAGCGGAGTGAAGCAGGGCTGTGTTCTTGCACCAACCTTGTTTGGGATTTTCTTCGCTGTCCTGCTGAAGCAGGCCTTTGGAACTGCAACAGAAGGCATCTATCTCCGGACCAGATCAGACGGAAAGCTCTTCAACCTCTCCAGACTGAGAGCAAAATCCAAAGTCCAGCTGAAATGCCTGCGTGACTTCCTCTTTGCCGACGATGCAGCTGTCACTACCCACTCAGCCAAAGATCTCCAGCAGCTCATGGATCGTTTTAGCAAGGCCTGCCAAGATTTTGGACTGACAATCAGCCTGAAGAAAACACAGGTCATGGTTCAGGATGTGGACTCACCTCCCTGCATTACAATCTCTGAGCATGAACTGGAGGTTGTCCATGACTTTGTGTACCTTGGCTCAACGATCTCCGACACTCATTCTCTCGATGCCGAGCTAAACAAGCGCATCGGTAAAGCAGCTACCACGTTTTCCAGACTCACAAAGAGAGTCTGGTCCAACAAGAAGCTGACGGAACATACCAAGATCCAGGTCTACAGAGCTTGCGTCCTGAGTACACTTCTGTACTGCAGCGAGTCATGGACTCTTCACTCACAACAGGAGAGGAAACTGAGCGCTTTCCACATGCGCTGCCTCCGACGCATCCTCGGCATCACCTGGCAGGACAAAGTTCCAAACAACACAGTCCTGGAACGTGCTGGAATCCCTAGCATGTATTCACTGCTGAAACAGAGACGCCTGCGTTGGCTTGGTCATGTCGTGAGAATGGATGATGGCCGGATCCCAAAGGATCTCCTCTATGGAGAACTCGTGCAAGGAAAGCGCCCTACAGGTAGACCACAGCTGCGATACAAGGACATCTGCAAGAGGGATCTGAAGGCCTTAGGGATGGACCTCAACAAGTGGGAAACCCTGGCCTCTGAGCGGCCCGCTTGGAGGCAGGCTGTGCAGCATGGCCTTTCCCAGTTTGAAGAGACACTTTGCCAACAGTCTGAGGCTAAGAGGCAAAGAAGGAGGGCCCATAGCCAGGGTGACAGACCAGGGACAGACTGCACTTGCTCCCGGTGTGGAAGGGATTGTCACTCCCGGATTGGCCTTTTCAGCCACACTGGACGCTGTGCCAGAACCACCTTTCGGAGCGCGATACCATAGTCTTTCGAGACTGAAGGTTGCCAATACAATATATATATAATACACCTTGAAATAAATGATAGAGATATGAACTTTTAACTGGCTACCATGTATAAGCTTTTAAAAAGGTGAGTCAATGGGGCTTACTCCCGGGTATGTGCGGATAGGATTGCAGCCTCAGGGATGTTTGGGGAATTTTTTTTTTTTTAAACAGTTCTGCAACCGCTAGCCAGATTTGAGGCAGAG